>NC_043762.1:15139249-15439249 GCF_902148845.1 Salarias fasciatus
TAAAATAATTTCTGAAAATCTGCGCGGTCTGACCTGAATTTGCTCACGTGAGAGCACGAAGGAGAGCAGTGCACATCCTTTTCTCGTTATTTCACCAAATATTAAGTGTTATTTAACAAGTGCTGCTTTCCATGTGTGAGACATGACACCCTGTCACATTTTTTTCGTGCTACCGTGAAGGTCTGACGTGTCTCCAGCATGTTTTATTACTGGCCGCTCGCCAGTGCTGCATTCTCACAGTATGAAATCAATAAGATGACTCTATCGTTATGCATCATACGGTTGTTCGCAGGCTTGTTCTTTTGCCAAGGAGATTCGTCACTGAAGGCTTATACGACTCCTAATCAGTGTTAAATTGTAGTATTTCGCGTTACACACCCAGACTTCTGTCAGAGCAAATATCCTTTTGCAAACTAGGCCATTGATTCTGCTGTTAACACAAGATTAGCTTGTACCAGAGACTAGAGGTCAGGGCTCAGCGGCTGCATTGATTTTGGAGGGGGAAAAAAACTGAAAAAGTCTCAAGTTTGTGTCAAACTCTGCCTCTTAAGTAACTTTTTTTATGAGTTGTCAGAAAAAAGGAAAAAAAAAAACGGTAAACGGCGTTTGCATTGTTACGACCTCAGATTTACCCACATAACTCATCCAGAGTGTTTTGAGGCCCTGCTGAGTGTGTTGGATGAAAACTGTGCGCGGTGCACGACTGCGCTGCATTAGCCTTCCAGTCTGCATGTGAAAGACTTGAATTATTTAAAGCCACAAGAGCCTGTGCAAGTTCACACTTGCTTACCCTACAAACACTTTCTTCCTCCCTGTAACCCTCCTCGACCGGCCGCCGTCACCCAGACCAACCGCTTTCTGCAATCAATCAGTCAATCAGAAAATATTGGTTAAAATAAAAGAAAAATAAAGTTAAATAAAATAGGAAGCTGAAACATTTGGGACAAAAAAATAAATAAAACAAATCTAAATTGAAAACAATAAGTGCAATGATAAATTTGATAATACTTAAAATTAAAATAAATCCAAGTTTGTTTTTATTCTCTTAAAGGTTAAAACTTTAGAAACTTTTCCCCCTTTTTTTTTGCCCAGATGAGAAAACTGTGAGGTTAAATCTGATGTGAGCACACAGTATTCCAGCCACCGATAGGACGGAGAGGTGGAAAAGCCGGGCAGCCGGACGGATTAAACAGAAACGCTGGAGGGGAGGAGAGCAGTGCACGCCGGCCCTGGGAGGGTTTTTTTTCTTTGTGTGTGTGTGTGTGTGGAGGTGGAGGTAGACAGAAAGCAGGTGGATGTTTAGACAGAACGATAACACAGGCTGGCTGACAGAATGGCTGATAAGCAGCCCGACTCACAGGTTTGGCAAGCTGGCAATGAATTGAGCACCAGGCTCAGAGGGAAGGCAAACAGACGGGCTGAACTGAATCCGGGAACCTCTGATATTGGAACCGAATAATTCAGTCAAGGTGCACCTGGTGTTGCGTGAATCTGGACTACTGGATCTCGTGCGCTCGGCCGCGCAGGCAGGGATGACCTCTATTTCCAAAGTCTTTTTCAGGAGAACTGCTGAACGTACATGTTAAGAGAGTCTCCTCCTTGAAGTAGGAGACCTGTTTCTGGCCAGGTCAAAAACATGTTGAGGAATTGTTTAACTATCTGGATAAGTGATTGAGTTGTTTGACACAGATTAGATAACATTTCTGAATCAGGCGTTTTTCGTGGGAAAGGTCATCTGAACGCGTTTTTGCAGCACGGCCGCCTCTGCGAGGAGAAAAGTTTCTGACGCCATACATTCTCGTTGTGTCTCACAGGGAAGCCCCAGAGCATCGAGAGCTTGGAGCGGGTCCAGCTGTCGGGAACCTACAACGTTCGGAAAGGGAAGCTCCAGCTGCCGGTCAACCGCTGGACCAGGCGGCAGGTCATCCTGTGCGGCACCTGCCTCATCGTGTCCTCCGTCAAGGAGAGCCAGACTGGGAAGATGCACATCCTGCCGCTCATCGGAGGGAAAGTATGTCAAAAAACATGTTTTCGTCTCGCTTGGCTTCGCCCCCGTCTTTTATTGTGATGCTTTATTCTTCACACTTTGGGTCATAAACTCATAACGTCACACCACAGGGAAATGGCCTGATAAAGCCGGTCGTATTTCCCCCTTCATGCGTCCCCTTGTACTTTGAAGTCACCTCCAACAAACTGTTTGCCCTCCAGTTTGATATCCGGCTTTGTTCTTTTTAGCTCAAGGTCAACGAGAAATGGAAAAAGTCACATCCCACAGACTAAAAATATTTAATCAGGCACTCAAATAGCCTCTATCTCTATCTCCTTTTTTTTTTTAAACTGCCTTACTAAAAATGACCTTTATTGCTTTATGTGTGTTCGCTCGCTGAGGGCTTATCTCCTTGTCTGCCTGCCACAAAGGACACTCCATACACCGCCACACCCTCTGTTTCAACATTTCACACACACCGCATGACCTCTGCGCCGCTTTTCCGCTCAATGCCTCTACACGTCCCCGTACGTGTGGAGTCTGTGTGTGTGCGTGCCGGCGATCCATCCCGGCCGCAGGAACTAGTCAGCCGATGGAGTTTTTGTGCCTGAGTGTAACTCCGCGTGTCTAAATTGTACTTTCACGTACATTTATCGCCGCCCGTGTCACGCACATGTGTTTATCATATGATGGCGCACGCCTGATGTGTTTTGTGCTCCTGGTTGATTGAGCTTGTCGACACACATCGCGACCGTTTCGCTTCAGCAAAAGACAAGAAACGTTGAGGCATCCGCACGTCAGCTTTTCCCTCTTTTATCCGTGATCAGCATTAGTCCGGCGTTCATATTCGGGGGGGGGGGGGTTAGAGAGGCTGATGGTGTCAGTTCCTCAGACTAACGTGTCATTCTTGTCCGCAGGTGGAGGAGGTGAAGAAGCACAATCACTGCTTGGCCTTCAGCTCAGCGGGGCCTCAGAGTCAGACCTACTACGTCAGCTTCGACAGCTTCACGGAGCACCTGCGCTGGCACAGACACGCTGCCAAGGTACCGTGCGTTGTGTGTGTGTGTGTGTGTGTGTGTGTGTGTGTGTGCGTGTGTGTGTGCGCGTGAGTTCAAGGGAGAAAAGAAACGTGTGCTTCCTGCAAATTACAGGCTGATGGCAAAAAAGAGGAAATTGTTGGTGTTGTTGGCATATTTGGACCGTCACACACTTGAATTCTTTTAAAGTAGTCTTTTAGGAGCCTCGACAGTCTCCCCGCACCTCGTTGTGCTGCTGCTGTGATTTACGGCATAAATAAAACGAGGACAGCACAAATATTATTGCAACAACACATCATCAGTCGGATGAAACTAACCTTTCCTAACTGCAGCTCTCGGTCCCTGTTAGTGGGTGAACAATTAAACGCTTGGTGAATTCTGCTTCACAATGATTGGAAGAGACAACATCAAAGCTATTTCTGTGAACGCTTGGTCTCCACAAGCCAGTTATTCCTGCTGAAAACCTAAAACATCAGAAGAAGATAGAATGCGATGACTCCTAATATAGCAGTGTTTTGTACATTTGGACAGAGGTTAAAGCAAAGCTGGACTCACCTTCTCCATCTCCATCTCCACTTCCTCTTTTTCTTTTCTTTTCTTTTTCCAGCACATAAATGCTGCAAAAACAACAGTTCAGTTTGTCATTTTCTTGTTCTTTGCTGACAAACTTTACAGTTTCTCTTAAATTGGTGGTATAGAGCAGGGGTGGGGAACCCTGGTCCTGGAGGGCCGCAAACCTGCATGTTTTCCATGTCTCCCTACTTCAACACACCTGAATCGAATCAAGATTCATAGCCAAGTCCAGCAGAAAGCCAGATAACGAGCCTCATTGCAATCAGCTGTGTTGAAGCAGGGAGACATGGAAAACATGCAGGTTTGCGGCCCTCCAGGACCAGGGTTCCCCACCCCTGGTATAGAAAGATGTGACATGTAACCATACAACTACAAAATGCTACATAAAGAGGAAAACCAGGATAGAATCTGTTCGCCCTCAGATTCCGATCCCGTGGGCAGGATTCGCCATTGGCTCTTCTCATAGACATAACTCCTATACCCATTTGTGACGTGTAGAAAAAAAAAAAAAAAAAAAATTGAAACTGCCAGAAAGCAGAGAGGTTCCAGTGCATTACAGTCGCCCCCAGGACTTCCACGGTTCGACCGTCCAATGTCAGACAAGAGTCGCCAGCTCGTCAGCGCCATCAGGAAAACTAAGATTAAATCATGGATTGAAAGTCGAGGTTGAACACTCACCATTTTCATATATCTGGACAATTCTACAACCATGAAGTCCAAATCAATCCCATCCATGTAGTTACAGGAGGATTAAACAGAAATAAGAATAATACTCCTCCTTTTAAAATGTACCTTTTGTAAAGCTTTAATGATTATTATTGAAAGCAGAATAAATTAAATTGATTATTAATGACAAAATTCTGTCTAATAATGATCCAACAATAGCTTCACGTTGTACCCAAGTTTATTGTAGAAGTTGAGAACCAACATCAACAACAATAAGATCAGCGAGCGGCTGCATAGTAAACATGTTTGGCGCAAGATCCCCGTGTGACCCGGGGAGCCCGGCGAGGGAGATGCTCCGGCCGGAGTCTGCCTCGCCGCCGCCGGCCTGAGCAGCTCAGTCACTGAGTCAGAACTCAGAGGTAACGCCGGGACACGGGTCCAAACGCTGAGTGAACCTCTCAGCAGCATAATGAACCCAGGAACACCAATCATTTCACCGAGAAGGGATTCAGACGGCGGAAATGGAGGGTCATGAATCAAAAATTTCATTAAAACTGAGTGGGGGAGTTAAAATAGACCACACATATAAGAGGACGGAAACATCTTAAACAACATAAACTTCACTAAAATTCAGTCTTCATGCTCCAAATTCACTTACATTGCTGTTTTATTCATTTAAATATCAGTATTGTCATTGTTATGTTGAATCTCAGTTTATTATGCAGCTATATTTATTTATTTTATCATTGTTTTCAATATTCCAACATTTCAGTTGCATATGTTATTAACTTACATACATGACTTAGATATATGACTCATTCATATAGCATCATATGTCCTAATATAATTCATGAAATATATTAATCAGGATTTTCACATCTGAAGTTAATAAACACATGTACAGGAACATACACGCACGCATGTTCCACCTCATTTCTGTCACTGTTTGTACTTCATGTCCAGCGTGTTTTTTAATCATTGCTCCTAAAATTGGGTCAGCAACAAGAAAAGATTAATTCAACGTGACAACAATGTCTGTCTGCTCGTATGTTCATAGAGTTTTTCTCCTATAGAAGTATTAAACCTTTTAATTTAGTGCTGCTTATTAGAGAATTCTGTCATTCTGTTAAGCCAGCATTTCCCTCTGTATGTACTGGGGTATTTTTTTTCACTGCGTTTACAGATCAGCTGCATTATACATCAGAACATGTGCGACCGCGCTGCCATATGAGCTGAGTGGACTGAAACCTGCACACGTTTCACCGCTGTCCAATCTGTGGCGTGTAAAACAAGCGTCTCTGGGTGCCACAGACACATAAACACCACTCACGGCTCCCCCCCCTCTCTCTCTCTCTCTCTCTCTCTCTCTCCTTTTTCTCGTTTGAACTCAACTAGGCCATAGCCAGAAAACCTCTTTTCTAAATATTACCAGGGACGTGCATGTCACCAGCACCCGGAGGGCCACTCAGAATAGAAGCCTGGATAGAAGCGGCACGTGCTCCACTGACAACTGCTGAGCCTCCAGCTAACTCTCCTCCCAAACGCTCCCAGATATTTTCCCCCCGTCAGACTCTTGTGCTTTCATTTCAGATTGCAGCGTCAATGTTTTTTTTTTTTTTCTTTTTTTTGGGGGGGACGAGTAAATGATTTCGGGATAACTCTCCTGAGCACCTAGATTACATAATGTGGTCGTTTGTGATGTTAAGACGTTAACCTGTGGACTTTCCCTCCACGTCTTCTGACTCTCTAATCCTAAGAAGATTTCCAGTAAATGACATTTTACCCCCCCCCCCCAGCAGGCCGCAAACACACACAGTACACCAGTCCTGTGTGGTCGGAGTAATCCCCTTTAACCCCACGTCCTTCTTTCTCTCATTCTCTCTCTCTCTCTTCCGTCTAGATGGTGTCCCAGAGGATCAACTCTGTCGATCTGTCCTGCTGCAGCCTGGAGCAGCTACCTCCAAACCTCTTCTACAGCCACGACCTCACCCACCTCAACCTCAAACACAACTTCCTGCCTGCAGACCAGCGGCTGCAGCAGCTGCAGAGGTAAACACAGCGCTCCTGACGTCACTCGAGAAGAAAGGATCGCGAGCTGACAGATGATCGTGATATTTAGATATTATTGCCACATATTTCCGTCTATCTTCAGTCCCAGCCGTGAGCCAATCCCAGCTCACGCTGGATGAAGCTGGGATAATCTCTGGACAGGCCCATCACAGGCGAACACAGAGACAGATAATCTCACACACCTAAAGGCAATTTAGAGTCGGCAATTAGCCTGAGAGGCATGTTTCTGGGAGGAAGTCAGAGAAAATCCACGAAAAGACCTCAAGTGTGTGTTTGTGCTCATCACTGTATCACTGGGCCACTAATGTGTCTCAAATATCTGAAAGCTGTAAACACCACAGGACCCGCTGCGATCGCACCAGTGCACCTGATTGAAGTATTGAAGTTAAAAAATGTTTTCAGTATCTAGAAAATGCTGTGATTTAAGTACTTTAAACTGTCCGTAATGTTTGATTTGGTCGGTTTTAGCCTTTAAGTCTCTCGTGGAGATTTGATGTTTTCTCTTTGCATGTGTGATTTTTTTTTTTTACTCTGATTTCTACTTTGTGGAGACGCGCCTGTTCGCTTCATTGGTGACGGAATTGTTCATGCACGTGTGATTGTGTCTCTCTGTGTTTGTTCTGCGTTGGGCTGGTGACCTGTCCAGGATCGGCCGCAGTTCTCTACAACCCCGATTTGGGCAAAGTGGGAATAGAAAATGTAAACATTTCCAAGCATCCGACAGAGTGCTCTGTAAAGGATTAAGTGACAAGATAGTTCAGACTGGTTTGGATGACTCGCTGTGTTCAGGATGAAAACAGACGCAAGACAAGGTTTGGAAAACAATTAGCATAACTGGGCCACAATGGGAGCTGGAATGGGCGTGTTGGACGTCGAGGCGGCAGACAAGACATTGTCACAGCAGGTCATGGCTGGCTGGCTGCTTTTGGAGAGCCTCAGCTTTCTGACTGCAGCTTGCAGGCCATCGACCTCAGTTGTCTAGGACGGCGGCCATTGGCAAACACGTACCCAGAGCGGCTGGCCGTGGCCGTGGCAGACTCGGTCAGATGAGCCCGGAGCCCCAGAAGGGTAGATGCGTCCGTGGGGAAGCTTTTAATGTGCCTGGCCTCCCTCACTCTTTCCCTCTGTGGGCACCATCTGCTGCATGCTTATCATGCTCCCAGATTAAAGACTACAGCCAAGATATAAGTGTGTGCGTGCGTGTGCGTGTGCGTGCATGCGTGCACTTGCATTGATACACACAGTGGTACACTTTGCACGCTTGTCACAGCGTCTCTTTGCAAAGATTACCGCCAGAAGACTTCTACCATTTAGCCCAGTGAATTGTGTGAACTGGATGTGTGAGCTTCAGTTAGCTGTGCTTGCAGAATGAAGCGTCTGTGAGGGAGAGAGAGAGAGAGAGAGAGAGAGAGAGAGAGAGAGAGAGTTGCTCGCTTGTATGCAACAGAAATAGTGGCTGCAGGCTACAGATTTGGGGTCAGTGGATACAAAGTCTTGATACAGTATGGCATGTGTTGTTTTTTTTTTCTTCTTCATTTTAAGACGGCTGCACTAAAGGAGTCTGTCACTGTGCTGCTTTTGTTTGTACCTTATAGAAAATTGCACACCAGCGAGGTTACGGTTTTCCATTTTTCTTTTTTTAGTATTCATTTGTAATCTGCAGGATTATAATTGATTTTTAACAGGAGATCACGCGGGACCACTTTTCTCAATCTGTGAGGGCTGCACAGCTCCCCTGCTGGTCAAGGGAGATAACGTCTGTTTAGTGCTGCCAAATCTAAGTAGGCTCATCCGCGTTTGACCCAGCATGATAGAAAAAGAGGTCAGTAATGAGAAAGAGATGAATAGTTAGCTGAAAAATAAAGAGGTTTTTGACAGAAGCTACTGGAGAACTTGCTTCCCCCTTGAGAGGCTTGAATCAAAAGAAATGGAGTCGAGAACAATGTCACTCTTCACGCGGCCCTCTGCCGACGTGGGTGTGTGTGTGTGTTTTGGTGTGGACTGTTGTGCGAGAGTCTGTTTTTGTTTCAGTATAAACACAAGCTCTTTGTGACATCTAACGTGGGGTCATGGCGCTTTTGTATTTTTCCCAGAGCAGTGGAATGTGTGAACCTGCCACATGCCTCTCCCTTTCTCTCCTGCCTTTCCGGCCAAATACTAACCGGTGAGGGATTTGCCGATCAGATGTACATAATCAGTTGTCTGGGATACTAGCTCTCTCTTCTGGCATGGGAATGCCTTCCCAGCATGCATCTCTCTGTGAGACGGAGATCACCACTCACGGAGGGGGGAATTGCTAATGTTCCACGCATCTCATTGAACCATTGGCCTGTTTATTTGCATATGTATGATTGTTTAGCAAGTTACGAAGGACGAAAAAGTCACACAAGTAAAAGACAGAAAAGTGTCTGTGAATTACTGTGGGAGGAACCAAAAAGTGAAATGTGACTGCATTATGAACTCCTAAAGGTGATGTGGTGAATGTTTTACCAAGTTTTTACAATTCATTAGATGTTTAGAGCATCTTCTGCATTCGCAGATTTACCTTTCGTAAGACTTGCAAATACTTTTTAAATTAGGTGTGAGGCGTTTAATATATTTAACATGATTAAATATCACATGCCTGACTTCTAAAACCTTAAGTCTTCCTTAACTTCCGATCATAAAAAAAGAAGGCTTCAGAAATCAGGTGTGTGTGTACTCATATACTTTATGTCTGATGACCTTTCAAGAAACATAAATCTTTTCTTTTTTTTTCACATCTGAGCAAAACTGCACAAACAACTTGATTTTAACTTGATTTTTTTGATAAGCAATATTTGCAACCACAAGCAGTGGTCAAGTAACAGAATAGCATGAGAGGACAGATGACCGAGTGTGACACACACTCAGTCTGGGGAGGGGTCGTGAGCGTTACTCAGCAGATTGCAGAGGTTGATTTAATGGTGGAATGACATTTTCCCACATAGCCTCCTCCAGGAGTCACCCTCAGCTGGAAGGACTTGGCCACCAGGATCAATAGCGCTCATGTCCCCGGTGCCTTTTCTTCCATCAACTGAGTGAAGTGTGTGTGTGTATGTGTGTGTGTACATAGTGTGCCAGTGTTAGCAGCTGTTGCAGTGCGCATGGCTAACGTGGCTCAGCTTCAAGCGCTCGGTGCGATAGGGTGATAACAGGCTGCATGTGTGTGTGTGTGTGTGTGTGTGTGTGTGTGTGTGTGTGTGTGTGTGGATAAATAAAGACAGGGAGTGTCATTCCCGCCTGCGTTACGCCGCTCCCTCGGCTCGCTCCTCCCCGGAGGGTCCGACCCCTGTGAAGGTCACCGGTCTGCCACGGGACGGCACGAGAATGCCACTGGTCACCGGTGTTTAAATGAACAACACCGACATCTGCGCTCTCTTGTTTGCACAACAGTCCAATGTGAAGGTTTTATCCGACTGTTTAAGCAAAGCTTTGCTCACGGATATGTTGAATCCAAATGTGTTATTTTATTGAAGACTTGCACACTTTGCTGCACTTCCCATGAATTTATCTATGATTATGTTTTTCTCTATCGAAAGGCGAGAGTTGACAGTACGCTACACTCTTCTCGTCTGTCTTCAGGTTTTCTCGTCTGCGGAGCCTCAACCTGTCCAATAACCATCTGGGCCAGTTTCCCCCGGCGGTCTGTGACATCCCCACCCTGACAGAAGTCAACCTCAGCTGTAACTACCTGGCCTCTGTCCCCGGCTCTGTGGGCGCGATGACCAAGTAAGCAACAAGAAGAACTCAGAGAACCAGTGCTTTGAGATAATGCAGCATTAAAAAAAAACAAGTAACTCACTGTTTCTTAAAGAAGTAACAAGACATGAGTTACTTACACAACATGAAAAATCTTATATAGCAGCATTTAAATTGATTTCAGAGATTCAGTAACCTTGAATCTACGGATTACAAGTCAATTTTCTTCTTCTCTCTGCTGAAGATGCCGGTTAGTAAATTCTTTCCAGATGCGTCCAGCTGACATGAATCTCTGAACATTCCAACTACATGTTTGCTTGTTTCAGTGGCAGAAGTGCACTTTGACAAATAAGACAGTCACATGACATAACCATGAACAATGAGCTCTGTCAGCAGAGCAGCAAACTACACTGTAACTTAGTGCAACGTTAATCTTACTGTCTTCGCTTTAGTAAACTGTGGTTCAGTTTCATTACACAACCTCTTTCAACCTTTTAAACTGTTCTTTATGCTATTACTGTCAGAAGAAAACCGTTGTTCGGTAGACATTGTCAAGTATTGGAGCGTTGAACTGAACTTTGCATGTTCTCCACATGTGGCATTGGTTTTCTTCAGGTGCTCCAGTCCAAAAACATGCATGTTGAGGTTAAGTGGTTACTCTAAATTGTCCGCCGTCCTGTGATGGGCTGCCAACCTGTTCTGGACCCTTTCCTGTGAAACCTGCGGGTTACTGAGACGATGGAACATAGCTGATTTTCTTGGCTGAATACCTTTTTTTCCCCCTCATGAGAATACTTTGAATGCTTTAGGTTTTGGTGAAGCTCCAGTTTTAACCCCACTTACTTTCGCAAAATCCCCCTTTGCTCCCTCTCTGAAGGAGTGTTGGACATATTTACTCAACTTATTTCTAGAGAGTTCCAGGTATTCCAGAAACCCAAGTCCTTCTCTGAAGTCAGATGAATATTCATGCTATCATGTGTTGGGTCTATTTTCCTCCCTCGCCACAATAGGGATTAAAGAGGCCGTTAGTAAGTGGGTCAGTCCTGACAGTTTGGATATTACATCTGTTTCAAGCCACAACCCCATTTGAAACTAAAGCACAGGTATGCGGCTTGAAGCCGTGCAAGATGAGAAGTTAATCTGCAGGAATGATCTGGTATGCCTGTAAAATTCCTTAAGTGCCCAGTAGGGCATTTGTGCTGGCACTGCCATCTGCTGGACATTGTGTGTGAACTCATATTTCACAAAAGAGTCCCATTTGGTCTCACCGTTCATTATTTCTGAAAATGAAGAAAATGTTTTTTTTTTTTTTTTTTCAAATTATCGCCCTCTAACCAGACCAAACCACAAACGCCTTGTGTGGCCTTGCCGCTCTCATAAGGTCCATGAGATGTTATGAATAAATTAAGCATTATTCATCACGATTGAAGGTGGTCGCTTTATCGTTGTCTGTGTTTTCAAGCCTTCACTGAACGAATGTGCCGGCTGTGATGGTTTTTAACAGTCCTTATTGACTGAAGTCAAGGTGAAGCAGTGTGCATAGTGCAATTACAGAGGATTACGATTTAGGGGAATTAATTTTCCACCCCTGATCTCGACTGAGGTCGTTCGTCTAATGTCGTTCTTCTTCTCTCAGTTTGCAGACTTTCCTGTTGGACGGAAACAGCTTAAGCGACCTCCCCAATGAGCTGGGGTCCTTGCAGAGGCTCAGCTACCTGGGCCTCTCCTTCAATCAGTTCAGCCACGTGCCGCAGGTGCTGGAGAGGCTGACCTCCATGGAGAAGCTCTGCATGGCCGGCAATCACCTGGAAACGCTCACTCTGCAGAACTTCAGGCTGCTGCACGTCAAACACATCGACTTGAGGTACGGCCAGATCGCCTCCACCATGCCGTTGCACAGTGATGAAGAAACAAAAAGGCATTGTGTGGATTATTATTTTCATAAATGAACTGAACTTTGACGTCGCCGGTGATGCGTGTCCTGAGAACTGAACTCCGTGACACGTGTTACTCCGCTAATGACAGAAAGAAAAACACAATGAGGAAGCCAAAACAGGAATAGACAGCCAGACAGCACGGAGTCGGGAAATCATTGGCCTGCAGTGGCTCCGCGAGCCGTCTGAGAAAGCACCGAGCCGGGGTGACTTGCACTATTTTGTAGTTAATGCTTCACCATAAACCTGAATCTACTGCTTTTTGCAGATTTATTGATTGTCATTCATACACTCTGCACAAGAATTTGTGGTGCCACAAACTTTGTTTTCTTTGTTTGTGTAACCTGGTATCTGGGCTAGAATTGCTCATAAAAGTTCATCATGTACAAAATGTCCTCGTCTGCCTGAATTGATCCAAGATAACAAAGAATTCAATAATTTTCAGAGGTTAAGTTCCTCATAATCCATCAGTGTTGCACAAACTGAGTAACCAAAACAACCTGACGCTGGAGAGTTTAGCGCTGATCGCTGACAGTTTGTGCGGATCGACCTCGTCCACTTCACACCTGAACCTTTGCCTCGTTCTCGCCTCCTCCGTCAGGTTGAATAAGATCTCCGTCATGGTGCCGGACGAGCCGGACCTCCTGCGGCACGTGACCCAGCTGGACGTGAGGGACAACAGGCTGACGGAGCTGGACGCCTCGGTGTTCCCCAGGCTGGAGGTGCTGCACTGCGAGAGGAACCACATCAGCAGCCTCAAGGCCAAGGGCTGCTTGCTCAAAGGCATCTACGCCTCCAACAACGGTGCGTTTAGACAAACACAAACTCTTCTCTGTGACCCTGCAGCAGACAGTCTACGTCCCCTCGTTCTTTTTTTTTCTTATAAAACTTGCTCATCTATCTACAGACATCCATTTTTCCTCATCAGTCCCGCAGTCTCATTGTCTCTCTCCATCATTCCTCTCCGACTTGTCATCTCCGTCCCCCCCAACCCCACCCGTCCGAATGCTCGCCTCCATTTTCCATCCACCTGCTTCTGTAATAGACCGTGTCTGTCCTTGCTGGAGGTTAATGTGTTTGGATTTCTCCCTGCAGAGCTACGACAACTGGATGTCAGTCCCGTGCCCTCCAATCTCAGCTACATGGACATCTCCAGGTGAGGATGATTCCTCAGGTGCACCATTTAAAACTCGCACCTCGTTTCCAGCGCGTCCCCGATGGAGCGCAGGAGATTTATTCGTCTGGCGCAACTGTTGCTTTGAAAAAATCGTGTCGCTGCGTTTGGAAGCACGCTGTCATGTGTTGAAATGAGAACACAGAAAGCTGTCATTGGTTAACCAGGTTAACCCTGATCTTTGACACAACCTTGGATTGTGGAACAAATGGACTCCTCTGTGAAACCTGTTCACGTCCAATAAAAGGCTTGAAAAGAGAAACCGCATTTCAGCCCTTTATGACTGTTTGATAGCTCCTTGATTTCTGCTGGTTTTCTCCAAACTGACAATAATCAATCAGAGACATGAAGAAGTAGCGTTTTGTGAAAATAATGAAAAGGAATGACACTTTTGGTTTAAACTTCAAATATATGGACATAAACACTGCAGTGTTTCTTTTACCATCTGTGCACAAAGCCACCTGATTGGTGGATCTTATCAAATCTAAAATTAATCATGAAACCATATTCAATCAAGGAACCCCTGAAAATGACTGACAATAGACAAATTACACCTACTTTTACAATAAATAACTCATTTGAGACACATTTTTAGGTTATGAATCCTTAACTACATGTGATTTTTATCAGTTAACAGGTTAATTTAAGAGAAATGGCACTTCTGTGACTTTAAAAACTTTCATTTGAAAATGAAGCCTTGAAATGCTCTTCAATTCAAAATGTCCCCAAGTGTTGAATTTTCTCACTTTCAGGTATTTTAGTGACTGTCCAAGAAAGTTATTGCATTCCCAAAGTTTACTTTCTGTCAGTGGATTACTTCATCAAATAAAAGTAAACTAATTGCTTCCTTAAAATATCGTGCAAATATAAAACATGCCCCGTCCACTTTTCATAGTTTTAATCAACCCTGTCGATCTTCAGACTATGAAACAGCTGCTGAAAATTGTGATTACTTTTCTTCCTGAAACACAATCAAAATTTCAGTGATCTGCAAAACTGACTCAGGAAATGATGTGAGATAATAAAAAAATGACATGCCCCTGCTATATCAGTACATTTATGCCGCTCTGCCGGCTGCGCATAATTCATCATCATCAAACCGTCTCTCCTCCTGTAGGAACCATATGGAGTCGCTGCCAGACTGGCTCTGTGAAGCTAAGAAACTGGAAGTCCTGGACGTGAGCCACAACCTCATCGCCGAGCTCCCGGCACGGTGCGTCCCGCTCTCAGCCGTCGTGTCTGCTTGAGCCTGCGAATGGAGAAACGGCGGCGGATTATTCTCCCTGCCCTCAGCCGGCCGCTCATCTGCCCCCCCCCCCATAGAGGCCCATAAATCACGGCGATAGCCTGTAACCCCTGTAGCCTTCGTCCATTCTCTTCCTCTTTATATAGCCTTTTTAGAAGGTCAGCTCAGATGCCCCTCCTTCTCGTCCCTGCATCTTGCTCCGTCTATCTCCTGTTTTATCTCTTCCTCCTCTCTCTCTCTCTCTCTCTCTCTCTCACTGCTGTCTATACCTCCTCTATTTATATTGTCTGCAGATGTATTTCTGCTGCCCATTAAGTGTCAGAATGATAGATTTCCACTAGAGACGCTGCTATTTTCTGATTTCCTCCTGCGCTGCCTGCCTTTCTGTGACTGTTTCAGCCTTACACTGCATTTTGCCGTCCATCCGTCCGCCCCTCCGTCCCTCCGTCCATCTGATGATGCTGTGTGCTCCCTGTGCTGCAGGTTGTTCTGCAGCAACAGTCTGAGGAAGCTGGGTGCAGGACACAACCAGTTGCAGAAGCTGCCAGAAAGAGTGGAGCGCCCTCTGCTGGAGGTTCTGGACGTTCAGCACAATCAGCTGGCGGAGCTGCCCTGCAACCTGTTCCTCAAATCTGACAGGTAGCATTAATCATAACGCGCGAGTGATTTAGCCCCTAACAGCAGTCCGGAGTAGTGAACGCTGGGAAACGACTGGGGAATGGGGATGAATTATGAGTATGAGAGTAATGAGGGACGAGGATGAAACCAGCAATTTGAAAGAGCAGGAAGTGATTTGATGTTGGATGTTGGTAGATGTAGTTTTTTTTTTTAATGTCTGATGGAGGAAACATGCATGTGTTTGCTTTGACTTGCAGCCTGCGAAGCGTCAACGCGTCGGCCAATAAGCTGGAGCACCTGCCGCCATCCAGCCTGTCAGAGGAGAGCCACAGCATCCTGCAGGAGCTATACCTGACCAACAACCGGCTCACAGACAAGTGTGTGCCCATGCTGACCGGTCACACACACCTGAGAGTTCTGCACATGGCCTACAACCACCTCCAGACCTTCCCAGCCAGGTAAGAACCTCAAGTCTGTTCACTTTTTCCTGCTCCTCCAGATTTTCCACTCAAGCTAAAAATGACAAGATATTGTGTTTTTCATGAGTTTATTAATCATTTTGATTACTCTCTAAATAACCAGAGCAGGGCACTATCAAAGAAATTCAGTTTATTTTGATATAAAGAAGAAAGAATTAGCCAGAGTAAAAAGGTTCAAGGCAACAAATATTTGGTCCGCTCAGGTTCAGTCACTCTATTTTTCCTTATTTCCAGTAAAATGGCCAAGCTGGAGGAGCTGGAGGAGGTGGACCTGAGCGGAAACATGCTGAAGACCGTCCCCACCACCATCATGAACTGCCGGCGGATGCACACACTCATCGCCCACTCCAACGCCATCGAGGTCTTCCCGGAGGTCATGCAGCTGATGGAGATGAAAGTGAGCTGATGTTCCTCGAACACCTACAAACCTCACGGCTCGGAACGCGTCTGCATTCAGTCCTCACACCCCGTCTGCTGTCTGTTGCCAGTGCGTGGATCTGAGCTGTAACGAGCTGAGTGAAATCACTCTGCCGGAGAATCTGCCTCCCAAGCTGCAGGAGCTGGACCTCACCGGGAACCCTCGCCTCAACCTGGACCACAAGACCCTGGAGCAGCTCAAGTACGTCACTGTGTTCACACGTTTTAATTGTGCTCATCTAATGTAGTCATTCTGGCAACAGAAGTGACTATTTTTAGATTTTCTGTGTCAGAATGCCTCAGCCTGAATCAGTGAATGTGATAGTTTTCATGTTTTCTTGTTTTTTGTGTTTTTTACTCAGTAATATTCGCTGCTTCCGCATTGATCCGCCTCCAACCTTCTCTTCAAATGAGGCATCTGGCGGGCCTGCTGTGTGGAGCCATGGTTACACGGAGGCCTCGGGCGTCAAGAACAAGTAAGTCCAATTCAATCGATGTTGAAACAGCCGCCGCCATCACACTCGTCCGCTGAAGCCTCTCTAATCCCAGACTCTGGAGAGGGAGCGTCGTCAAAGCCGTGTCACTCCGCTGGAAGGAAACATTGAAGCGTCGCTCGACAAAAAAAACACAAATCTTGTACATTCAAAAGGCAAAACTCCTCTGTATGAGCTCAAACTCTGATTCAGATCCAACTCACGCAGACAAATTCAGGTTAACTTTATTTATAGAGCAGTTAGGAACAACCGCAGTTGAAATGCTGTACATGATTCAAGCACATCGCCTCTGCACGTTCACACACAAAGTGATTCTAAAGAGACAAGTGTATAAATGTTTATCATATGAGACAGAGTTGAGATATAGCCAATATAAGTAGGCAGCTGTTGATGTGAAATTTGATAAAGCAAGGTCACTACTCAGTGTTGTATGACTGTTGAACTATTATTGCATAAACTGTTATAGTATTAGTAGTGGGGTTCTATAGAGGGAGTGTTACATGTGGCTTAGTTTCTGTTTGACATTAAAACAAGTGTGAAGTTGCAGAGTTGCTGTTGCTCTACCTCACATGCTGCTCTGTCTTAACATCTAAGATTTCTCTAAGAAATAGTCTCCTAATCCTGCTCTTCTGAACTATATTCCATGATTTTTTTTTAAGTGGAGATAACATGAACAGAAGCTCTGATGCAGCATCTCACAGTTATTACTGTAATTCTCCTGTATGAAAGCGGCCTCCTGCAAAACGCATGTTGGAAGGTTGTCAAATGGTTAAAACACTTCAGAAGTCTCCTAAGAGTAACAGAAGAATTAATCTTTCTAAGTAATTTGTTACTTTTCTTTTTCATGATGCATTCTGTACACATGCAGTGTATATACTGTAAAATTATACATAGGACTGCTTTTATTATGTCTTTTCACCTTATTATCTATTATTGTCTGTTGTTTGTTACTGGTGCAACACTGCAATTTCCTGGATTAAATTCAATCTTATTGATTTTGCTCCGCTTTGCAGTGATGTGACAACTTTTTTTTTTGCACTTTTGAGTCCTGTTCTCTGACAGGGTAACAGTTCATTAGCAAACATAAGGATCTTAAATGTGGCAAATGAATAAAGGCTGCATGAGGTTTATGTTTGCAGTGATCAAGCATCAGTCATGTCCTCTGATTGAGTGTAGATAACCTACAGCATTCGTGGTATTTGCAGAAGTGGACTGCAGCGCTGATCCCTTGTTGTTCCGTCACCGTCATTGGTCTCGGAGCGTGTGGCCTGACTGTGAAAACGCTCCTCTCTCTCCAGACTGTGTGTGGCGGCGCTGTCGGTGAACAGCTTCTGTGGAAGCCGTGAAGCTCTGTACGGCGTGTTCGATGGCGACCGGAACGTGGAAGTGCCGTACCTCCTGCAGTGCACCATGAACGACGTGCTGGCTGAAGAACTGCACAAGACCAAGAGCGAGGAAGACTACATGACCAACACCTTCCTCGTCATGCAAAGGTACCTGCGGGGACGTTTAGGCTTTGTCCAAATGGCATCTTTACCACAAAGCAGTTAAAATATGTAACAAATTAGTTACTCTAAACTTAATAAAATACAGCTTTGAAATAATTTCTTCTTCATCTTTAACCCCTTTTCTGCCGTTTCTTGTTCTCCTGCAGGAAGCTCGGAACTGCAGGGCAGAAGCTGGGCGGCTCGGCGGCTCTCTGTCACATCCGACACGACCCCACCGACCCGGGCGGCTGCTTCACCCTCACGGCTGCCAACGTGGGAAAGTGCCAGGCCATCCTGTGCCGCGATGGGAAGCCGCTGCCTCTGTCACTGCTGCACAACGTGGGGCTGGAGGAGGAGTATCGCAGGATCCGGCAGCACAGGGCGATCATCACCGAGGTAGGGGTGCTGGGATCGGTGTGTTTATTAACGTAATCCTGATTTTAGATGTGCTGTATTGATTTTTGTACCGTTTTCCGCAGGACAACAAGGTGAACGGAGTGACGGATTCCACCCGGATCATGGGTTACTCCTTCCTCTACCCCTCCGTCATTCCTTGTCCCTACGTGCAGACGGTCACCCTCACGCCTCAGGATGAGTTCTTCATTCTGGGCAGCCGTGGCCTGTGGGACACGGTTTCTCCCACCGAGGCGGTGGAGGCCGTCCGCAACGTCCCCGACGGCCTGGCGGCGGCGAAGAAGCTGTGCACGCTGGCGCAGGGCTACGGCTGCACCGACAGCCTGAGCGCCGTGGTGGTGCAGCTCAGCGTGAGCGAGGACTGCTGCTCCTGCTGCTGCTCGGAGCCTCCCCAGCCGCCCCCCAGCCCCGGCCTGGGCGCCTACCCTCCCTCGTCCTCCGGCATGAAGGAGCGGCCGTCCGACGGCTCCCTGCCGGTGCCCCCGTCCTCCTGCAGCGAAATCAGCAGCGAGATCAGCACCAGCGAGATGAGCAGCGAGGTGGGCTCCACCGCCTCGTCCGACGAGCCCCCGCAGAGCTCCCTGGTGCTGCTGCAGGAGCAGCCCCACCACCCCCACCTCAACCTGCACCACCAGGCCCACCTGCTGTCCCTGCAGAACCAGCAGTCCGGCGCCAGCGCCCAGCCCTGCCAGTACCTCTTCCCAAACTCCGAGCTCCCGTCGGCCCGCAGCTGCTGCGCCCTCCACCCCGCCTGCCTGGCCGGCTCCTTCCAGCGGCAGCTGTCCAGCGCCACCTTCTCCAGCGCGCTGTCCGACAACGGGCTGGACAGCGAGGACGAAGAGCCCATCGCCGGCGTCTTCTCCAACGGGAGCCGCGTGGAAGTGGAAGCGGACGTCCACTGCCTGAAAGCAGAGCTCTCCTTGTCCCCGTCGCCTCAGGCTTCGGCGCCCGTAACGTCCGGTCCGGAGCGCGCGCAGCTCACGCTCCCTCCGCCTCCCCCGCCGCCGCCGTGCACCCCGGAGCCACTCGAGGACGGGCCGGACATCAGCCAAGGGGAGGCCGAGAATGGCCTGGAGAGAGACGAGCCGTGGCAGAGCGCGGGAGCGTCTCAGCTGGCGGGCAAGAGGAGGGTGAACGGCTCGGTGGCGCGCCAGGAAAAGAGCCACAACCTAATTGAAGTGGCCGCCGACGCGCCCTCCAAGAAGCCCGGGGGTTACTTCACGGCGCCGGCACAGCCCGACCCGGACGACCAGTTCATCATCCCCCCGGAGCTGGAGGAGGAGGTGAAGGAAATCATGAAGCAGCATCAGCAGAAACAGCAGAAGCCACCCGGGACGGATCAGCCCACGGACTACTACGACACCCCTCTCTGAACGGCAGCAACTAACAGCCTCATCTTCTCCACATCAGCCTAACTGCCCTGGTCTCTTCCTCTTTTTCTGCCATTTATGGACACAAACACGTTTCTTTTCCTCAAAGAGGCTGTCAAGTGTCCCCAGAAAAGTTTCACCCAGCATTTTCTAACAGCCACTTGTTTCGCTCCCGGCCTCCTCATCGGAGAAACGTGCACTGTAACCCGCTCCACCCGTACACTAAAACAAGCAAACGAGCCCTTTAATGAAATTCAACCCGAGCCTGTGGACGCAGCTCTTCGTGCCCTTCTTAAAGACTGTGGAACTTTATTTTTACATTAGTCGACCAGCTGTAATCAACACTAGTCTCTTTACAATAGCATTAGCTTTGCCACAACACTTGTTAATATGGATAACAGCTCCATGGTTTCTTTGTTTGTTTTGTAAGAACTTACCATATCTTTTAATGTGAAAGCAGTGAAGTATGCTGAAGGATTTTTAAAAACAGAGACACATAATCTTTTTATATTATCAGTGAACTATGTTGAATGGTACACCAATAATACCACACCTAACTGTTGTAGATAGGGCACTTAAAATACTGTATTTCTTCAGTAAATCATGGCTCTTGGCCTGTAAAATGGCATAGAAATTTTTTGTAGAAATTTGCAATACTAACTCCTAGGAGTTGCATACTCTTGGTGACTCAGTCACTTTTACTAATCTTCTCTGAGAGAAATGGTGATTTTTTTTTTCTCCAATGATTGTAAATAAGAGAAATGTTGTATACTGATGCTTTTAAAGGAACTGCATACCTGTATGTCGGTGAAGGTTTTTAGTGGCGGGGGAGGAACCGTTGTTTGCTATTATGGAGGTGTCACCCCTTCCCTCTTATCTTGCAGTGTAGACACACACACACACACACACACACACACACACATGCACTCAAACACACACAAATGTAAATGTGCAATTGCAAGTCAGAAACCCTGACATCCCATGCAATATAACTGAACACTAAAGTTGCTATGGTTTGCTCCACTTTGTCTGATCGTGATGTCCCGTAGCCATCACTGTATCTATTGAACACAAATAGACAGATCCTTGCATGCACACACACAAACACACGCATACACACACACACAAACACACACACACACACACACACACACACAGGTAATTTTAGTCCCACCTCCCTCCTACAGTAACTGTTATCACCGGCATGACTGTGTCAAGTTCAGTAATACAAACGAATATATCCACATGGAAAAGAGACAACACAAATGTTCCTGTCTTTGGTATAATAAATTTTAAATTTGTGAATATACATCATGTTGTTTGGAGTCTGTTCTTTATTAATAGCAAAAAATCTTGAGTGGCTCTCATGATGGGAATTAAAGTAATGGAATCAGGTTCAGGCATTTACAGCGTATCAAAATAATCTCAAAATAATTTATTCAACATGTAGATATTCTTACATTGTACTGAATGAGTGAATGCATTAATCTGCGATCGTAAATATTGTTCTGTTCCTTCAAAGACTGGTGTTTCGAACAAAATTTCCCTGCTTTCTCTCTAGATGAAGATTTAGTCCATTAAGGCTTCGTATGCATGTTTTCCATGACGAAATTAGGAGCAGCACGTTTCTTATACTTCTTCTTCACGCAGAGGGCAGTGACCACTGTGATCACCAGCATTGCTGCCAGCACAGACAGAGAGGAGGCCACAGCGATGATCGTTTGGTCCTCGAGGTATCCCTTGTACTGACAGCGGCTTCCGTAGTACCACCAGTCTTCACCCACCACACACCTGGACAGGAAAGAAGCCCACATGAACGCCAGGAGTCAAACACGCCACGTTTAGTTATGTACGGAGATGACAAGATAAAGAAGGCTCAAGAATGCAGTTACAGACAATATAAAGCAAAACCAAGGGCGTCATTCAGAGGACCTGTTCAGGGAGTATCTGCAGTATGTTGTCTTGATTTGGAAGGCGACATTAAAGTAAGTTGTAAAGTAAAAATTCATTTTTAAAAAGTGTATCGATGAAAAAGTTCATATTTTGAGATGCAAATATTGAGCTACATTTGAAAAGCTTGATTCGATGCATTGATCCAAACTGATCTCAGCATTTTTCTTGGTAATCAAACTTTACGTTATTGTTTTGCATTTTGCAGCTTAGTGTCTGCAGCTCACCTGCAGACAGCTTTGCCTTCATCCAACATGCAGACTCCCTCGTTCTGACAGGTCACGCCGAGGCAGGCTTCAGGACGCGGGGTGGTGGACGAAACAGAGGACGGGGTGGTGGACGAAACAATCGGCCGGGTGGTGGATGAAACAGTCGGCCGGGTGGTGGACGGCACAGGCTGGGTCACCGTCAGGTGGGACACGTCTGGAGAGGAGGAGCAAACGAGAGGAGCGGTTTGACGGCGCCAGGTGGAGGTGGTGATGGAGGTGGTGATGGAGGTGTCTCTTTTGTCATTACAAGCAAGCTCGATGGATTTACATGTAGCCCTATGCCTGCTCAATGGCACTCACTGCAAAGAGTAGTGAAAGCTGCTGTCCTGCTCACTTCAAGCTAGTTACAATTTCACCAAACTCCTGTCTACTCAACTCAGTGCTAAACAACAATGTGTGTGTTGTAACGTAACAATAATATAGCTACTGCCTCAACCAAGGTGTATTGGTTTACTGTCACAGTATGTTGCATTAAAACTATAGATCTGATTCTTTACCCTCCATAGTGAGGAGGAAGATGGCATCTTCTCCCTTGATAAAGTCCCTGCTCTTGGCTCTCTGGTGGGTGAGGTACACAGCTGTCCCAGAGCCCGGCCCACGGAAATACGTGGTCCCATCTGTGTCTTCCACCTCGAAACCAACCTTACGAGGATCATCCCAGAAAAACTGTTCAGAGTCTGTTTAAAAGAATGAGGGAATGAAATATCATATCAGTACACTAGAACAGCAATCTCTTGGATGTATCAGCTGAAAGCAGTTTAGAGGGGTCATTTTTGTTGTACCTGTTATCTTCATGCTGGGGTCGGTGGTGACGCTGCGCTGGTTGGACATGCGCTTCTGGATGTGGGGGTTTTGGTCCATGAGCATCATGGTAATCTGTTTCCAGGGACATGGCCATACCTGTCCCGTGTCGCCTTCGCGGGCCACCAGGTGAGCGTAGGCTGACAGCTGCCCGGGGTAGCCGTCGGTACCGTTGGGGTACAGTTGCATCTGGAAGGTGTAACCCTCTTTGGAGGTAAAAGGAGGGCTAACGATCGATGTCTTCATTGGAGTGGTTTCCATAACATTACGGAAGTTTTTCACCCGCCATATAAACTCTGGACAGGTGGTCTCAGAAATGTTGATATCATCCAGGGACAGTCCTCCTGTGGAGGGTCCACTGCCCACTTTGGTGCCTTCAAAGACAACACGGAACTTGTTCTGGACGTCCAGACTCACATGGTGCAGATCCCACAGATTCTGGGTTGATCCTGTTGCAGCACATGAGAGGAAAAGATGACTTTATTGAGCCACAAGTGCACAATAATCAAGATTCAAACAACATTCTACATCAGACCGAGGTATTTTCAATGAACACTACCTTCTATGGTCGTTATAAAGCGCAGTGTTCCGTTGGGATTAGCTGCATCATATTCCCTGACGTGGATTTTCAGGGTGTCGCTGGCGCCAGCGCTGTTGTAGTAGAAGAACTGCAGACACTGGTAACCTCTTTTGGGATACAGGATCCTGCTCTCCAGCAGGCTGTTGTCCCCAACGCTGGCTGTGCCGGTGCTGAAGTGCATAAAATACCCAGAGCCTGAAGATATAGTCGGTAAACGGTCAATATAGGAATACTTAGTACATGTTGTCTGTCAAAATTGCCATCAATTGGATGTCTTGGTATGCTGACAAACATTTCATTTACCAAGTGCATTGAACTACAGGAAATAATGTATGTTCAATGCTGCAATGATTGCTTTTTTCTTTTATATTGATTTCTTTCGCTATAAATCATGTATATAAGCCATATGAGTGTGTGTTTATTTACAACTCTCTGAATTTTTAGCATTTTGAGGCATCACAATCCACCAAGGTCGTTCTCACCGGTGCATTTGCCCATGTTAGAGTAGTCGGTTTCAGGACCGCCCGTAACTTTGGAAACCCGAACCCAGTCGGCCTTGTCCCCCGGTCCCTGGATCATGCCGCAGATGTTCTCACGCTCAAAATCGCATGAATCCAGGAAGGTGGAGCTCTGGCCTGGAGGGCACATCAAAAGTTGAAACAGTACTTTGGACTGCAAGGAAGCCATCGCTTGCACATCCAAGTCATCAAATTGATCCACACACCATTCCATTAGGGCAAAATTCAAGAGATAAGGTGTCACATAAAATCAGATTGAACTGGATTAACAGCAGTGTTTGAAGTCGACAGAGTGACGCCTCACAGTGCGGTAAAACTTCTTACTGCAGTTGTAGAGGCGGTGCAGCTTCAGCAGGTCACTGTCACTGAACTCCATCCTCTGGCCGATAACGTCGCTGAAGGCCGGGATCCTGGTGACGATGGTGGGCTCGGTGCCGTTGCGAAAGGCGTTTTTACTGTAGTGCATCATGGAGCCGTAGTCGTAGGGAACACCAAGCGAGCTGGAGGTGGTGTCGTCGTAGGTGTTAAAGTTGTGCTCTTTGCCTGCAGATCAGACAGAGAGATATCAGCCCAATCAGCGCATCACAGTTCATCACTATATCTAGCTTTATGACTTGTTTTCAAGTGCGTTTATTGAGATCTACCATAAAAGTAATTCATCGACAGATTTTGAAAAGCTCCGACGAGGACTGCTGACACGTCAGTGACCTTTCAGTGCTGACTTGGAAAATAAATTTGTTTTCAGCCAAACAGATAACAGCTCACTCATTGGAATAGGTTGAGGATGACCTTCACAACAAAAACCTGCACATGCTCATTACATGTTATTGAAAAAAGTAGAGAAATTACTAGAAAGCTACTGAGAATAAAAAAGTTAGTGTTAAACATGCTGTACATCATTGCCTTTCTGTAATTTCAGTTTTTTTAATGCTGCTGATAGATCTTTGGAAATGAATCCAAATATTTCCATGTATTTGCTGTCAAGGTGCTTCACTTCGTGGAAGGAAATCCTATAATCTTGATTCTAGTGCTTTCTGTCAAAAAACAAAAACAAAAAAAAACAAACATAACAGCCTATTTAAACTACAAAAATAAAACCCGCTCCTATAATATTTTTTTAAAACGGTTAAGATGTCACAGCTCTCGTGAGAACAGGCTAGTTAATGTTAACATCAGACTGCTTTGAGAAGCTCCTCATCCATTAAACTGTAGTTCTCAGTGCACTGAACAAAAGGTGCAAATTTTTATGTTCGACAAAAGGAACAATTAATTAATGCAAGTATTTATAATCATAATTGCTGAATTGCTGATTTGATGATCACTTCTTGATTCTGATAAAAGCTGGTGGGAAGTTTCAGATATCAGTATGATGATACACAACACATTGTTGCAGGTAAGCAGTGAATAGTTGAAAAGGTACCAAAAAAAAAAAAACTTGAGCACTTCTAGTGAACTCTTTCATTGACACTGACAATCATAAGTATGTGTGTTTTTATGGGAATTGGTGTTGTTCATGATTTCTCTGCAGAATTGTGCATGACTGACTGTTTTTGCTCAAAATAGACAATGGTAATATTTTAAAGTGGTCATTTTCGGAGTTCCCACAACAGTAGCGCAGTTTTTCCAACATTGGGTAGAACGTTCCTTCTGGTGTCTCACACCAAAGCATTTTTTTCTGTTTTCTTAAATGGTATATTTGCACCCCTACACAAATAAAGATGAAAACTGAGCTGACAGCAGAAAGGCATTCATACCCTCTGAGATGCGATCCCACATGATTTCGACATAATCGTCACGGTCAGATCTGGACTGCTCATGCCAGAAACCCAAAGCGTGAAGGAACTCGTGCTCAATGGTGGCAATACGATCACAGCCTGCCCCGATTGACAGTCTCTGCTTTCCAACTTTCCGGTTACCTACAGAGGAAAAGCAGCTTTATGGGGAATAAAAAAAAAAAAAAACAAAGACTTTTAGAATCATCATACAAAAAAACACAAGAAGGAATTTTTGGTCATTCAAAAGACTCTGCAGTACACTGCAGAGTGTGTTGTTGTATTGCCTCACTCGTTGAGAATATATTCCTTTTGTTCCTGCCTTACCCGCCTCCTTTGAATATGGAAATATAGTTTGCTTCTCCAGTCCAAGGCTTGAAGTCGATGCAGCTCTTGAGTCGGTACTGCTCGAAGGCCTTGTGAATAACACCTTTAGCATTGATCTCTGCAGATAAGATAGTTCACTTCAGTTAGCGACTGAATAAACGTTAATCAGCCAAATTCTCTTTTGAATAATCATTGAGCTCCGTGGAGTTATTCAAGCAAGAAGGTTGAACACTGAACATAGCATGAAGGTTTCTAATCTTTACTACAAATGTATTTAAAAAAGTTTGTTTTCTTTGTAAAATGAACAGAAATTAAAGGATTAAAGGATCGGTCTTAAAGTCACATGTCTGATATTGTTTTAACCCACATTGTCTTAAAACTACATCACAGGAATGTTGTTCTCACTGAGGTGGAAGTGAGGAGCTTTTGCTAATGTGAACTCTTACCGAGGTCATCTTCCATGTAGTATGGGATTGTCTTCGGCCATCTGTACTCATCCCCTATCAAGGAATTCCGAGTTTGTCTCTGCAGCAACCAGCAAAAATGGCGACACACAGACAGGAACGACGTGAATCGAGCGAAACTTTCCTCCTTAGAAAACGCTGTGCAGGTGAAAGTCAACATACCCCATCGAGCACGATGTCTCCTTCCATAAGGTCTAACCCTGCCTCTGAAAACACCACACACAAAGACATTCAACTGACAAGAACAAACGGGAAAATAGGCAAATATATTGACTCCGTTAACCTTCGTTTATGTCAAAGATGTCAAGGTCCCGTCCACCATCCACATCGTAGACTGTAGAAGAACGATTTAAAGACATGTATATAATCACAGTTGACAAAACTCACAGCGATAAAGTGCTGTTTATTGCTTACCTGGCACTTTTACTGTAGGCTGATCAATCATAAAACAAAAAACAAACAGATCATTTTAAAGATTGATCAATCATTCAAATGAGTTATTATATCCCAATAACATCATACAATTTCTCACCAAGCAGAGAGCTGCGCCGTAAAGGAGGCACACAGCCTGAAGAAGCAGCAGAGCTGAACGTTGTCGTGCTGCCATGGCCCGCTGGTGACACTTTCTGAGCTCTGACACACTCCGAAGGAAGAAAAGTAAAGATACACGTGATCACAGGTCAATCACTGACAGAGGTGTAAAGGCTCTGAGTTATACAACAACTTCAATCTGCAAACAAATCTTCACACACATACAGGTAATAAGCCTTGTTGCGGTCATAATGTGTCTGTAAAACATGCTCAGTGTCATTTCCTATTTGAATACTAAACATAGGCTTTTCAGATCACGTTCCTTTTCTTATGATTCCCATTAATTAGGAGAGCTGATTGTGGTGGTAGCCTAGAGGTTGGAGAGGCAGACTGCAGCAGAAATACACAGATTCCTGGAATGTTCAGCCATCGCACCGTTCAGGTAGGAGACGAGTTCTGTGTCCCAGAGGTGAACACACTTTGATCCCAAATGTGCATTTCAACCCAAGAACAAAAGCATAAGATCTCATGAAGATGCTGACTGAAACGGGAAGGGTGTTATCAACAGTAGAAGGAGTCCTGTCCCGACATGGCCTGAAAGGTCACTCTGCCAGGGAGAAGCTTTACTCCAAAAGAAACAGAAAAAAAAACCAGATTGCAGTTTGCAGATGCAGTTAAGCTCCTTTTAACATAATGCATGTAAACCTTTGCTGACAGAATTGATTTCTTTCTTCTGTCCATTTCTGCGTTGCCCACTGAGGTCTATCAACCCACCATAGATTTCCTACCAGGCTAAACTGACATCCATTGTGATATTGATCATCACAGGAGAAGTAGGACAAAGCAGGAGGAAACTGCAGTTGTCGCGTTTCAGCAAACATTGTGTGTTTTGGTAGAGCTCAATCTTCTGCTTGGATGAATACAAATTGATATTTCTCAGCTCCTGCTTTATCTATCAATCTATGAATATATCTGATTGTTCAAAGAATTGTTTTATTGTAACTCTTCTGTCTTAACAGCTCAGAGAATAAAACCTCAACGCTTATTGGAATATCACACTGAGCGTGTGTGTGAAATTTGAGTTCAGACGGGTTTCAGCAGCAAGACGACAGAGAGTATAGCTTGATTGGATGTGCAATTTCACTATCAGTTGTTTTAAAACAAGACGAGACAAGAAAAGGTCCAGCTCAGCCTGTGGCTGCCCCCTGGACTCCATGGAGGTGGTGGGAGAGAGGACGGCTTTGGCCAAACTACTGTCCATCATGGAAAACTCCTCCCACCCTCTGCACCAAACTGTGAACTCGCTGAAAAGCTCCTTCAGCAACAGACTGGTGCACCCTCGGTGTAAGAAGGAGCGTTTCCGCAGGTCGTTTGTTCCAGCGTCTGTCAGACTCCACGATGCCGCTGTTTTAATTCCCCTGTGTGGTGTTTTTGATGTGCTTTTTGCCTCCTCTGGTCTGCATACTCATCCACCTATTTATGGGCAGTGGCGCATGCCCCATCCTCCTGTTTGTGGTGCTAAGGATGTGCACGGTGTTGCCTGCAAAATGTGTGCAATGCATGCCTGCAAACTTTTTTGCACTTTGTGTTCTTGTTTTTCTTTTTTTATATTTATTTGCTACTGTGGTATTCTTCTTTTAACAGTGAAATTTCCCCAGCGTGGGATCAATAAAGTCATATCTTATCTTATCTTATCTTATCTTAAAAACAGACAGGAGGCTCAGGGAAACATGATTTCTTTGTTCTCTCTGCGCCTGCATGCTGACTCCAACAACGCTCTTGAGCTCCAGCACGATCAGGGCATTTATACAGTTCTATCATCTCTAATATATATGTAGTGTAAGAAAAATATTATAAAACAGACATCTGAACATGAGACTCAATCCAAACCTGTGTTGTCAGAGGTGTCAATATTTTCAGTGTAAACTTTCTTCATGAGAAAATAAGACCAAATGAGACTCACTTCATGTCATCATGCTCACCGGGATTTTTTTTTTTTTTTTTTTTGTAATTTTTCTTTATTATTGAAAATTCACAGCAGAAGCAGGATGAACGACTTACAGAGCAGCGCTATCGAACACACGCCGTCCTCCAGCCTTCCAGTAACATTTCACCGTCTTAACATATGAATGGACTTTTTACCACCTGACTTCCACCCCGAAAGCAATAATGCATAACACCAGTCCTCCTTACCCTCGTATGTGTGTTATAGAGTCAACACTTTACCCAAATTACTACTAAATCTGCATTTACTGCAGTGGATTCAAACATGGGTGTTTTTCTTTTTGGGGCTTTTTTTTTTCCAACCCTCAAATGTTTAGCATTATTTAAAATAAATGTAAATGTAATCCCTGGCATTTCAGAGGTCCACAAAACTCCATAAACCAAAAGAAAAAAAAAAAAGTCACCATGAGCAGACAGTGTCCAATAGCATATACTACTAAAATACATGGAAAATAGTGTAAACATGTTTTGTGTCCTTTGTATCTGAATTCGAGCAATCAAGCTGATTTATTAATTATAGCAATTAGACTGGAAAGTAATCATTCATCTGGCACATCACTGTAAATCTGCACTTTAACGTGAACGTCAACAGCCAGTATCCTCCCCATCATGACAGGTCCGTGATAATTCTATCTGAACGCTCCAAAAATATAAAACACTGACAGGAGCTGGCACTGTGAAATAGGATGTTAGATTTTAGCTGCCTGAATTCAAGTCCCTAAAGTCAGATCGGATCAAAAACATCAAGCAACGTGTCGAACTTGACTGATTTCATGAAACATAAAAGTCTTTAAAAATAAAATTCTAAATTTGCTTCTGCAAAAGCACATCCCAAAAAAGCTCATCAACAGTCTCCTGTAACAACAGTTTCATAAGGCCCACTCGTACCATCGACCAACCACAGACTCAGCACTTCATTCCTTTTTGAATTTAAACCATCGACACATATTGTCTGTAAAAACATAAACTGCTGTGTTAAAGAAGAAGTTATTTGTTTTCTTTTTATGCACTGAGATGATTTATAATCAACAAGACATTAGATGGCAGACACTGTATATATACTTCTGACATAAAGCCGGAGCCCCGAGCAGCGCGACACAGCCTCAGACGTAAAATAGTGTGGACCTTGTTTTTAATCATCTCTTGCTTGCACTTTTTTTTTTTCTTTTATTAAACACCTCATGCAAGAAGCAGGGTCCAAAGTGTTTCCGACCTCTCAACAAACACTGATCTTATCTGCAGATCAAAGGCACTCAAATCAGAATATCTCCCATAAGAAATTCCTTCAACAGCTTCTACTAGATATTTATTTCTAAGTTTGATCGGAGGCACAACATCAAGCACCAACATTTATCTTTTAATATATTTGCAAAATTTCTTTAAAATTATTTCTATCCTAAAGTCTAAAAAGGGGAGCAGAGAAAACTGAACACGAGGACGATTCGTAGCGAGCACATCTTCACTTTATGCCGTTCTTGAACACTTTTTTTCCTGCTTTTCTTGGGGTTTGTTAAAAATGTCTCTCTCGTAGCAAATGGGACACAAAGACCTACAGTCAGTAGAACAAAGGACAAAACGTGACACCGTGACATATAAATACCATGCAAGTGCACTTAAACAGCGCACAGTTTAGTATCCCCCAAAATATATGACTGGTTAAAGAGTCAAAGAGGAGAGAATGAAAACGCCAGTCCGCCTTGTGTTCACAGGCCCAGAGACGTTTGACTGGGAGGACGGGTTTTTAAAAACTTGTGGCATAACTACTTAAAAACGTAAATGACTTTGTCTGGATGAAACGAGACGGAGACGCTTGCTCACACTCTGCAGTCCAGGCTGCGAGCTCTGCTGCATTAATCTGCGGAGCGTGATCCTCCGCTCCGGATCCACATCAACGCAAGAACTCAGACCAGCGCACTTCGCAAAGAGAGAAAGGGAAGAAAGCAACGCCGTGGGCCGCCGCGACCTTGACGCGTTCCTCGTGACTGAGATTCAAAGTCTGACTCATGACTGGATTTACAGGCTTTTGAAGGAGATAAAAGACGACCTGAAGCTGTTTGTATTTTTGAGTGATTCCAGCTCAGACTCGGGATTAAAACCGACAGTCACTGCTTCTGTTATTTGCTTTCGTATTTTTGTACTGTATGTAGGTGTAAAAAAAAATAACAACTATGACTGGATATAACGAAAATGATATAAAAGAAAATTATGGAGGGGCTAATACAACAGTCAATTAAAAACATTTACTGAGGAAGTAATTTTCTATTTTTTTTTTGTAATTATCTGTGACACAGCTGACAGAAACCTTTTGCAGTTTATTGTGAAAATCTCTGGATGTCTTTCTGAGTGAAGGTCAAGCGATGCTTGCGTCTCCGGCGGGTGTACGGTCCATGGAGTCGACCGAGGACAGACACTCCCCTTCTCGGCGTCGCCGTCCACCGTCTGTCAGAAGCTGCAGAGTGCGATGTGCTGCTGCAGGGCTCGTGTGCTGGTGAACAGACGGTCTGATGGTGAAATGCAGTCAAATGGCCAGTAATCTCATAAAACAATGGTTCTCTCGTCCATTGAGACCTTTTTTTTTTTTTTTTTGCTTATGATACTGTAGTTTCACTAAGATGTTTAGGTTTATTCTATGGAGCCTAAATCCAAAAGCAGAGCCCTCACTCAGTGTTGTGCTTCTCAGTTCAGTATTTCACAGAATCATCCCGGAGTCCTCTGCAGGCGAATGTAACGGTACGTTTGTGTATGAGAGGAGAAGAAGAAGAAGAAGAAGAAGAAGAAGAAGAAGAAGAAGAAGAAGAAGGAGCACCTCTACTCCTGTTAGGGTGTGTGTGTTCTCATGGAGAGGAGAACGGTTCACTTCGCTCCGGTTCGTACATTTCTGATGTCCCGCAGTGATGAAATCATGCAGGCTTGTTCATGTTTGTAGTGACAGAAGGAATCCGGCCTCCCTCCTCAAAACCTCAACAAAACCGCCAGTGGCTCAAGTCTCAGTTCTTGTCAAAATCCAGATCTGGTAGTCTTTTCACTAAGGCCTTATGGTCCAGACCCACACTGGCCACCAGGCCTCCCTCATTCGATGGAGACCCGCTGAAGTCAATGTTCTCTCCTTTCAGAGTTGTCAGGTGGCCTCCTACAAAACGACAGGAAATAAAAATAAAAAAAGTAACTTAGACACATTAAGATAAAACAAAACCTGATATTCAGATCCTCTCAGTGAATTGGTTTGTCGAATGAAAGTTGGGACATTACCCATTGCATTCAGTATTGCCGTCCCGGCGCAGATGTCCCACTTCTTGATAAAAGTGACGTGGATGTAAACATCTGCCTCGTCTATCGGATTGGCGTCACTCACAGACATCTTCAGCAGGGACAGCACCTTGTATCCTGAAAAACACACAGCACGTAACAAACCGTTGCTTCTAGCTTCTCTTTTTACTTGGACAAAGACATGAAGACAGAAGGAAATACAGAATGATGGTATCAGCGGGAAACGTGACTGATTTCAGTTCAGCTCTCTTCTCACCTGAGCCGCCGGCTGGTATGATGGTCGTGTTGGTCCCAAAAGCTTTATGAATGAAGCCTTGAACTTTCCCGGAGTGGGAGCGGGACACGATGACTTTAGCAGGGCTGGAGCTGTAGGAGGACCGAGGCTGCATGTTGGAACCCTGACCGACGTACGCCCAGGCTGAGAGGAGCACCGAGAGGCGTGCACGCACACACGCGCGCACACACACACACACACACACACACACACACACACACACACACACACACACACACACACACACACACACACACACACACACACACACACACACACACACACACACACACACACACACACACACACACACACACACACACACACACACACACACACACACACACACAGAACAACAGCCGCTGTCAAAAGAGCTCAGATTCGAGCTCAACAAACTGATTTCTAAAATGTGAATGGAGCAAATTTTCATAAACTTAAAGAAATATGATCAATTGAAGGTGAATAAACCTTCAAAAGAAAATCAAATCTGGAAAAATTATACAAGACCCTCAAAACCCTCGACTTTATCAGGGTTCCTTTTTAGAAATTAAACCTTTTTGTATTATTCTTTGAAATGCTGGTCTTCAGAATACAAAAATCAGTTTTTAAAATTATTTGTATGTATCAGAATGTCACATGATTTCATTTTAAGCAGAGGCCATATTTATCACAATCAACTTTTCAAAATTCAAAAAAAAAAAAAAAAAAAAGTTGTACCTATAAAGCTGCAAAGTAAAAAGCACAAGACAATGAAACAAAAAAATGGAGATGAATTAAAAAAAAAATAATAACATGAGAAAAGTTCCAATAAGATAATGAAAGCATATGAAGTAAAATATAACAAAATAAACTTTAATTTCATCGTTAAAAAAAAAACAAAGGCACAGCAAACTGACCAGTGAAGCCAGTGAATGGCTGATGGATGACGCCGATCACTGGTTTTCCCTCTAAAGCCACACAAACCATCGTGGTCACGTACTTGGAAAGGTTTTCTGCAGAGTGAGAGACGAGGGAAGATTCAGAAAGATAAAACAGACAAAGAAAGGCAAAAGAGAGAAGATGATTACACGGGTGAGAGAGAGCAGTTAGAAGATTGAGATGAAAACAAGACAAGGATGAACAGCGGAAAGAACAAAAGACAGCTATGCGTGGCTATTTTGTTAAATCTAACCAGTCTATGGACAGCTCGCCGTGTTCTCCTTTTAACCCAGCTCCTACTGAATGTTTCACATGAACGGCTGGAACTGACATGCACACCTGTGTATTCCTGTGTTGCGTCTAGAGGGTCGATCCACACGGTGAGGGTCTCCGGAGGAATGTCTTTTCCCCCGTCGATCTTGTCCAGAATGTCGGCCGGTATGTCTCTGTTCCACGTCACGGTCGGATCCACCACGGTGTCAAACTCCTCACTGTTCACCTGGAAACAGACACAAACAGGGCAATCTACACGTATTAGGAATGAAAGCTACTTAAACTGCAGGTATTATTTATTTGTTTTGCACTTTAAGGTCAATCCAACCGGTGGATTAACCTTAAAGGGATCTATTAATTACACATGACATATTTTAAAAAACAAATCAAAAAGCATGAAAAAAAAAAAAACCCCTGCATGGCTGCAGTTGTTGTGCCGACCTTGACATCAGGAAAAGTGTTCTTCAGTAGATTGAACATTTTTCGATGAGACATCAGGTCGCCCATAGTCAGAGGGTCGTTGGCTCCCTCCTTCGTCTTTCCCTTCGACTTCTCGTTCAGGGTATTGGACTCACGCACCCTTTTCACCTTTGGTAGAAAAAAAAAAACCAAACGTTTTTCTCAACGGTCAATATACGTCGATGTAATAAATCTGGGGTTTCTTTCATGACTACAGTAAAAAAACTGAAGGGAAAAAAGCACTTTGTTTGACCTCTTTGCCACCGAGTATAGCAGCTTCCACTGAGACGGCCAGCAGGTCCCTCAGATCCACCTTCCTCTTTTGTCTGTAGAAGTATAGAAGCACACAGAGACAGAATGTTAGCTTCTGAACGAAAAAAAAAAAAAAGCTTTAACCTTTCTTCACAGCAAATCTGGTGAAACTACTTCAGACTTATCACGTTCAGGACGGTGAATGACATGAGGAGATTTGGACGCTGCTGATCCTGTAAAACAACGGCTATTTCATGCTCATACTCAGCATCTTACAATCGAGCCACTGTCTTGGAAGATAATTGCACTGATCCAGTGTTTCCTCGCTGAAATCCAAGTAACAGGAACACTTTTGAGCTAGCAGAAGGGCCCAGTTTTACCTTTCAACACCCTCCAAACTCCTGAGCTGCTTCTGTACACACTCTTTCCCTGAAGTCAGTCTAAAAATGGAAAACGTTTTACTTACACAAAGAATCTTCCTCTCGTCTGTCCAACTACTGAATTCTCGAGATTCAATAAATCTGAGAGTATGAGGCTTAACAGCCTCTGGCTAGAAACTCTCCATTTTAATGAGTTAGAGTTATTCTAAATCCTTCTTAGTCTTGAGCAATGGAAGCAAATATTTGCTCGGGAGTCATAAAGGGTTGGTGAGTCGAGGTAAATCCAGTTTAGCAGGTTATTAGGACTGTTACAATATGAGGATGCTGTAATAAATTCTTCCCCATGCTACAATAAGACTGTATTCCCGTGCTCTGGTTGTGATCATTTCCTAATCCTGGTGGAGGCGTTATCCACCACTTTAAAGACTAAATTTTCATTCAACAAAATCATTGATTCCTTTTATCAAAAACACAAAGCCAAATTCATAACGAACGATAACAGACGGTTTGAATTACAGTCCTGATCTCAGAGTCAGATCGTGTTAAAAAATCGAAACACTGAGAACAATGTAGCCTGAAACCACAACAATCTATCCACAACACAAAGGAAAAGCCACCTGCTCAGAGAACTGTTCTGTACGTCGAACTATAAGTTTTAAATTTCAGTACACACAGCCACTCGTTTACCAGGCAAGTAACCTTAAATACAGGGAGATGGCTACAGCACTTCCCATTACTTTAAGATGATCACACTGACGTAATCCTGGGTGACACTACTTGACAATAAAGCATAACAAAGCGATAATCTCACGGCGTCTCGGAGAGCCTGTCAAACAGGCACCTCCCTCCACTGGTATTTCATTCAGCCACAGTCATCATCCTGACATCCAGGGTCGGCGCTCCGTTTTAAAGGCTGCATACAAAACCATTTTCTGTCCCACAGGCGACGTGAAAGAACACTTATCCAGTTTTCATGAACTGTGGTGTTAAGATCAGTGGTATCTGACACGCGCTGTAAGATCGAGTTTCTTCCGGCACTAACTGCCAGACTGCTTGGATTTTTGACTTAGGACAGTTTCCATTCAACCATGAAACTCTTATGAAAGGACATGTTTGCACAAAACTGCAGACGTGTCATCCTACAGCAAATTCTGCATGTCTCCAGTAAGGATCGACCAATTATTGGCCTGGCCGATAATATCGGCCGATATTGGGCATTTTTCTAATAATCAGCATCGGCCTTTTTTTCCACCAATATCCGATAAAAAATTTTTTTACCGTATTTCCCGCACTATAAGGTGCACCTAAAAGCCTCTAATTGTCTCAAAGCCCAACTGACTGCCTTATATTTCGGTGCGCCTTTTTTTTCAGAAAATACGGTAATAAAGACCACTCGGTTGTCAGTCAGTTGTCTTGACTACGGCTCCCATAATGCATTGTGATGTGATCACATGAGCAAACAACTTCTGCTTGCTAGTAGCTAAGCTAGCCAGTTCCAAAGAACGGCAAATATGAAGCTTGAGGCAGATTCTCCGCCTCTAACCCGTCAGTCACCAGAATCACACAGTTTGTCCTCAAGTCTCCCAACCGGAGAGCACGGCACGCGGCTGCACAGCCGCGAGGAGCGGCCCGACGCCGGCGGACAGCCCGCTCGCTGGGACGCCAGGAGCGGTCGGCCGGCAGCGGATTACAGTGAAGTCGGCCCCACGCATCTTCCGTCACGCACTCACGCCACACATTGAAAACTGAAAAAAAAATTTACCGGTAAATGTGTCTGGTGCGCTGCTGTGGAACCGGGAGGAATCAAACACAAGCCTGTCACAGACCGACCGCTGATTTTTTTTTTTTTCCAGTTTTCAATGTGTGGCGTGAGTGCGTGACAGAAGACGCGTGGGGCCGAGTCGGTCGGGGCGACCGGGGGTTGACTGGTTACCGTGCCGAGAACAGACTGCCTGCCGAAAAATGACTCCCCCCACGGGGGCGCGCATCGATTAGTGATAACATTGATTTTAACATATTTTTTAGCGTTGCAGTAGCCTACAACTTCAGTTCAACCGGGATTCTCCATTGTTTATTTTATTATTATTTTTTATTCCTACAGTACACGGACATACAGGGGACAAAATACAAGAAAATGAAGGAAAGAGTTGTGTTATCAGCAGCGACAGATAGTTGAATATTGGAGTTTTGGGGAAGTTATGGATGAGATGACTGCATTATTGTGTGTGTGTGATAAATATAATTACATGTATCAGTAATAATAATAATAATAACAACAATAATAAAGTAATCACACAATTATAAACTGAACGAAAACAAAAGGCCTGAGTATAATGAATGTAGAAGAAGTGTTTTCCACTGAGCACATCACATCTCTCTTCACTAGTCACTTCACTACTAAGTCACTCCTCTGGGCTGTGGAACAATGTCCCACCCACAGCTACATTTTGATGCCAAAATGTTCATTTTTGCTGCAAATGAATATCGGTTCAACATATCGGTTATCGGTTTCCATAAGTACCAATAATTGGCATCGGCATCGGCCCTAAAAAAGCCATATCGGTCGATCCTTAGTCTCCAGTAGCTATTGTTAATTACATGATAATTGAAATTAAAACAGTGGAGAAACCTCACACACAAAGCAGACCCAAAACCTGGCTTTTGAAGATGGAAAGATCACTCAAAGGCCTGGTTGAGTATAATTATTCAAATTTGATCATGTACGAAGTTCAAATCAACGTTGCTATCACAGACATTATAAAACAGAAATGTACACAAACAACAAAACTGCTAAAAGCCATTGCCAGCGACATATTAAGTGGTAAAGAAAGGCATTTTGGTGCATAAAAATAGAAAGCTGTTTTATCTTTTTGATATGTTTTGTTACAGGATCATTAAAATATCCCAGTGTTGAGGATCTCACAGTGTGGGCTGGAGTGACAACTGGAAGAAGGTGATAAATCATTCAGCGACACACAAATATATATTTAAATAGATCAAATTTAATAAACAGCCAATACAAGGATGCCTATTTATGTATAAGTTGAAATTCTAGCAGTTGGGTTTTGAAAGAACTGTTAATTGCTCAATAGTTTCTTTTGGGTAGATGTGCCAGTAAAGAATTACAAAGTTCAGTCTTGATGGATCATCCTCCTGGTTGAATATTCAACAGGGCTCATTTGGAAAAGTTGTCAATATAACATTAAAAAAATGACACTGCAGTCCAATATCAAAGCCAGGTTTCTGACATTGCTGAGCATTTCTCAATATTTTGAGCAGTCTCCTTCTTTCTTTTAACCAATCATGTTTTCAAGATTTTCTTCATTTCACTCTGAGTTACAACTCTTTCATTCAGCGGAGATCTAGTTTTTTATCATCTGCATGACAGAAAACATGTTATCAGGAGAACAGAAATGGGCCCAATACCGACCCCTGTGCGAGTCATTCATCCAGCCACGATGAACACACTGGTTTTAGCATTTGTTGTGTTGACAGATGAATGTTACCTGAAGGCGGACAGGCGGCTGGAGATGACTCCAGCATACAGGTGATAAATGACGGCGACTCCCAGCAGGCAGAACACCGCCACACCGAGCGGGGACAGTCGGATACCCATCGGAGCCATGGTCGCAGTAAGATTCGAGTCTTTCCTCTCTTTTTTTGTATTCTACCAAGCACGCAGTTAACTGGGACAGACGTATCAGGTAGCTGACGTGGCTATATCCTGATGCTTTTCACCTGGCGTCCTGATAAAAGCCGAGACACGGACACGCAGAAGCTGTCAAACACACAAACACACAGGTCGCTCAGTGGGCTAGCTCTTTAGCATCCCTGACGAACTTCACCGGATCATCGACGGTCCTCTCTGTTTGCAGCGACATTCCGTTTCTTGGACGGCTCGCCCACTCCTCTCCGTCGCTGTTAACTCACTGAAACGAGCCGAGGATGGAGTTGTGTGAATGGCAGAGCAGAACAATCACATCTCTGTTCACTCATTTTTCCTCCCGACGTACGGAGGTCACGACTCACTCCTCTTCCGGGTTATTGCAGCTGACGTCATCACGTTCGGTCAACACTTTTATTTTTTTAATGAAATACTATTTTTTTTTTTTAAACAAGGTTTATTTTTCTAAATACTATTTTTTTTTTACACAAAAATCTGTTTCTTTTCTATTTTTTCCATAACAAAACAAAATATCCTGAGCTCAGGGAATCTGAAATCGAGCCAGGAATCTGGAAAACTGAAAAACGACCATATTGACAGAATTACAAAATCAACACAGTGTCATTTTTAAAATACTGCAAGTAGTTAAGGAACAACATTCAGCAGAACGTCTCATTAAGGTGGATTATTGTATTAGTGTGTATCCACATTAGATGTCTGTCTTTGCAACCACGGTCCTCACCAAAACAGACTGTGGAGCACATTACACGTGTGCATAAATCTCGACACTGACTGCCAGTGTGTAAAAGGACTCACTTCAAAATCTTATATCTTGTCTATGAAGCTTTGAATGTTCTCGGGCCAAAATGCATCTTAGATTTACTTACACGGTATGAAACATACATGAAGAGGTTTACTGTTGGTAGTGTTCTCACAGTTAGAAATAAACAATGCGAAGCCTTGTTCCTACACTCCTCACCTGTGGAAAAAAAAAACTTCCTGAACATCTGAAAACTGCTGACATACTCACTTTTTTTTTTTTTTTTACCTTAAAAATGGCATTACTTGATCAGTCTTTACAAATTAATTGTGCATTTTCAGAAAAACATAAAAGATTGATTTAATTGCAATACATTCATGCCAAAAATATTGATTTTCCTCTCTTTACGATACTTGACTATTAATTTGAATTGCAAAGACATTTACAAAATTTGAAATTACCTTCACATCTTTATTAGTTCATTCTCCTGACTGATAAAACTACATTTGACAAATAAAATCTTAAATAGTGTTAACAGTTTTGATTAGGGGGATCAGTTGCTTTTTATAAAACATTCACAGTAATCTCTTTGTCAAAACGTTGATATTTATCAAGGTTTTCTCAACCATTTAAAATCAAAAATACTGAATTTTCACTTGCAGAAAATGGTAATGGGTAACAAAAAGCCCTGCCCCATGAGTGTAAGAAGTGGTCAACAGTTGAACGTGAACATATCATTATGCATTAAGAATTAAAAATTCTTCTTGATGCTTTCAAAGCCATTTATGACAACAATCCTTTCACTCTGCCAGACCTCCCTCTCCACATTAATGACACCTTTCTGCTCCCTCAGAGCAGTATTATTATAAAAGTAATAATTTATCTCAAGTGTGCGTAAATTTAAATTGATTCTTGAGTGATGTGGATTTTTTTTTCAGGTGAAAGTTACCTCATAAACAAATCAACACAACTTTCAGCTGTTAAAGCCCAACCACAAGTCACTTTGTGGTAATCTTTCATTCATTTTTGTTAGGGAATCGCTTGTTGAGGTTGTTTCCATGTTTGATTTTCCCATGATTCAGAGCCTTTATGCTGACTTTCATCCACACTGCCTCTTTAAGTCTCTCTTCCCTTGTTATCTCTGCTGGACAGCTCATACAGATTTTATAATCTACAATCTCTGCAATTCTTGCTGGACATCTGCACACCTGTGTCACCTCGTCCTCACGCTCTCTCTCCTCTGTTGTCATGGTTACAGACATCAGAGAAACCAGCGCCTTTTTCCTTTGTTTTATTATTTTCTCATTTCCTCTCGTCTTCTTCGCATCGTTCGTGCTTTGTTGGCCATTTGACAGAGATATGGTAGGCGTTCAGCTCCTCTTCGGATAGTGAGTCGGGGGCGCGGCTCATGAGGTCGTGACCCCGAAACGACTTGGGGAAGGCGATGACATCCCGGATGCTATTTGCCCCAACCATGATGGAGATCAGCCGATCCAAACCTGGAAAAGCACGGAGTAACAGGACAATCAGCAACGAATTTAAACTTTTAGACCTGAAACACATGAAGGCAGCATTAAAAATGCAACCTTACCCAGAGCGATGCCTCCGTGAGGCGGCGCGCCTGAATCCAGGGCCTCCAGTAAGTGGGAGAGGAGTGTGGTGTCCTCCTGCAGAAAATCAAAAATATTTAACCTCGAGACAAACAAAATTGATTAACAATTTCTCTATGGAACAGAGAAACATTTCTTATTGCTGACCTGAAGGATAGTTTTCATCATGTTAGAAGTCATGGTGACTCTTAATCCAACACATTTAGTATTATTCAATTTTTCTTAAAAAAAAAAAAAAAAAAAAAAAAAAATTAAACGTCTTCTGCCATGTCATCTGTCCAATGTCAGTTTTTTTTTTTTTTTTTTTTTTTTTTAGCATTTTGACTTTTTCAACATGAATCTCACAATGTATCTAATCAATTTCACATTCCCTCACACTGTAACAACAGAGTAGCTATAAAATCATGTGTGTTTCCTCAGAGAATCAACTGCATGTTGAATCCCGACATAATGAGATAAAAGTCGACCTTGAGGATATTCTTCAAGACGTGATGCTGCTCAGCTGCCTTATGGATTCGAATGGAGCCTCCTCCAATCTCACTGCCATTTAACACCAGGTCATAGTGTTGACCTCGAACCTGGGAAGAAAAGAAAAAGCCATATGAGAGGTGGAACTCAACCTTTGTTCCAGGAAAATGTTGAATAATGACAGAAACTGCTATAAAACACTCTTTCAGCACCTTGTGTGGTTCTGTGTAGAGTAACTGTGAGTCTTCTGGCAGTGGAGCAGTAAACGGATGATGAGCTGACTCCAGCTCCTCTGGTTTGTCTTCTTTGGGCAGGAAAAGAGGAAAGTCCACAACCCACAGGAAGTGAAAGGCGGAGGGGTCGCGGAGTGTCACGCCAGAGGACTCCAGGAGCTGTGCAGACTGCAGGCGAAGGTGGCCGAGCAATGGACGCTACAAACAGAGCAGAGAGACAAAGTGATGAGAAACCAGAATGAGCAAGAAAAAGTTTGTCACCATACTGGAATTTTCCAATCAGCAGTCAGTAGTTAGGAAACCTGGAGTGGCAAACGATTCTGCCAAGCCACTGCAACCTACGATATTAGATCAAACACACTGTGTTTTTTTTTAAAAGTTATGACTTGTGGATCTTTTTATGAACATTTAGAACATGTTACCACAGTGTGCAGGGACCCAGCTGCCATCAGCAGCACGTCTCCCGGTTTGGCTCCAGTCGTCTTCAGCAGATTGTCAGTGACGGACTGAGACAGCAGCTTCTTCAGGGGAGACTTCAGCGTCCCGTCGGCTCTGATTAGCACCACACTCAGCTCCTTCAGACAAAACAGAGGCGTATGAAGACAAAGGCAACTCTCTGGTTTTTGGTTTTAGCAAGTACTTCTCCTGTTGCCCAGCAGCTGATCAAGGTTTTCTTTCTTTTCAGCTTTTAAACATAACAGTCACACATCACAGTGATCAAATCTGAATAATTGATGAAAAAAAAAGACTGATCAGAAACCTACCTGTCCAAACTGAGTCTTGGCTGCTTGTTTAAGTTCATCCAAAGTTTTCCCAGTGAAAAGATTCTGTTATTTAATAGAAGACAAGAACTGTCATTACAGACAACAGTAAATGATTTCTGTGTTTGAAATGTTTCCACCATATTGATCTTCCAGTACTTACTGCTCCTCCGGGGACACAGATGGCCTGGACGGTGCCTCCAGGTTTGCTAAGAGCAGATCTCAGGAACTCAACATCCGAGGCTGAAAAAACTTCACTGAGGTCGATCAGCTGGAGGAACAGAAGAAAGAACTCCAGACAAAGTGGCACATATGATGGGGAAAAGGGAGTTTTCTACCTGATTTTCTGCTTTGAACCAAAGCTTTTTCTAATTGACAGACATATCAACTCTCACCAATAAACAAAAGTAGGAGCCTTCAAAATAGATATACGATTATCTAACGGTTTTCTTTTATGAAGGCAAAGTCTACAGGCAACTGGCATTTCCAGTTTAGTATATAATATTCCATTAACATAAAAAAAAAACCCAGTAGTTCATCACCTTCATATTGAATCTGGTGTCAGGCTTGTCCACACCGTAGTCCCTCATGGCCTCCTCGTACTTCATAGTGTGGAAAGGAACCTTGATGGGGCCTTTCTCTGGGGGCCAGGAGTGCTGCAGCAAACCTTCCACCAGAGACATGATGCCCGCCTGCTCCACGAACGACATCTCGATGTCCACCTGGGAGACAGCAGGACACGAGTTCGCTTCATTTTCATTCAAACTGCATACTGATCCAGCCTAAAGCTTGATAAAAATTCAACATTAGGAATTCTGTCAAAGCTCGGTGTTCTTTCAGAGAGGAATTCAGTGAATGTTCTCTGCTTGAAAACACAAGTAAAAATCTTGCTTTCAGAAAGAGGTATGAGTTCAAATGTTACATCTTGGGGTCAATGCATGACCTTACCTGGGTGAACTCGGGCTGCCTGTCTGGCTTGGAGCCTTCGTCTCGGTAGCAGCGAGCTATCTGGAAGTATCTGCCACAGCAGAGGAGGGAGAACTCACACTGCTGCCGACTGCAACACTTCAGTTTTAACATTTTTACTCTGATGGGTTTACAATAAGCTTTTACATTTGTAAAGTATGCTTCTCAAATGTACAGCAGAAATGAAAAAAAAAATCATATTTTTGTAGATTATATTAGGCAATAACACAAAAACTATTTCAAATTGGTTTGACCATGTTTGACACGTGAAAGCATCAGTTTGGCCTAATTGTAATGACTGTTCAGCAGACTGACTTTAATTCCCTGAAAGCATCTACCTGTTCAAGTCAAAAACAATCAGATAAAGAAACAAAGAGCTGAAACTGAGACAGAAAACAAAGCACTTTACACACAAAAGAAACACAAAGCTGAACATTGACAGGACATTTTAAGTATATATTCATGGATCTGCAGGTACGGCGGTGGTGTTAGGGAGACATAAAACCTTGTTGTTGTTTTTTTTTGCACGCACCTGTCCACACCCGCCACCATGAGAAGCTGCTTGAACTGCTGCGGACTCTGAGGCAAAGAGTAAAACATCCCCGGCTCTCTGGATGGAACCACGAACTCTTTGGCTCCCTGAAACACACACACAGAATTACCGGATAACTCCAGTTTACATGCTTTTTATATTAAACATCATCCTATGTGATAGCTTTATTTTTGAAAACATATATCAACATAGTGAAACACAAGCTGTTCAAAATGTGGTTTATGTTTATGTAATAACTGAAGTCATACCCCTGGTGTCCTTTTAAACAAAGTAGGAGTTTCCACATCCACAAAACCTACATCAGAGAAAAACACACACAATAGCAATAATTATTCTGGTGTCTTATATGAAGCTGTGACAACAGCTCCTTCTCAAATGAAGAAACTAAACCTCACCTTGTACATTACAGAGATAATCTCTCATCTTCATCACCACCTGAGACCTCAGTCTGAGGTTCTGCTGCATCTGTGACGACCTCAGGTCAAGGTACCGATACTGCATTCGTAACGACTCAGATTTCTACACAGGAGGGGGAGAACAGATGAACTTTTCAATCCTGAAGATCTGAACTAGACATATGCGTGTGTGTGTGTCAGATTAGACACTTACTTTAACAAAGTCTTTAATTTCAAAAGGAAGCTTTTGACATATGTTAAAAATCTCGACATTTTCTGCCAGGACTTCAATTTCTCCTGTCGGCATCCCCTGATGAGAACACAAAAGAACAGAAACACAGTCATTCACTGTAATTGACAAAAGACTAATTTACAGATCATACAGAATCTTCTGCATGATCATGTCAGCAAGCTGCACCCCAAATAAATCTGTGGTGAAATATCAACAAGAAAAGATGATACACTGAGCTGCTTTCAACTGATTTAATGCTATACAATAAACCCTTTCCTTCTGCATTGATAAGAAGCCCTATTTTTCAAAACCAACCATAAATGCAAACCTTGTTCTCTTGTCCTGATGGACGAAGTCTCACAGTTCCTGTCACCTGGATGACCGACTCCACCGTGAGATCACACAGCGCTGATTTCAAACCACTGGCAGACTTAGAAGAAGAGGAAAGTGTTACATCTCTGTTAGTTAGAACAGTTTTAATCAGACACATTTCCAGTTATAGCTTGTGTTGAATTGTTTGTTGTATTCTTCCTTACTTCTTCCTGAGGAATGAGAATCTGTGTCAGGCCAGTGAAATCTCGCAGGATGACAAACAAATCTTGTCTATTGGAGACAGAAACACTTCATTAAAACTGAAATAAGTTTTGAATAAATTGGAATTTGAGCAGAACAGTACCTGAGATACTGGACCCAGCCACACAGAGTGACTTTGTCTCCCACATGATCCGATCTGAGCTCCCCACATGTGTGAGTCCTGAATGACAAACTGCTGGGACCTGGGAAAAAAATGACAGTGAGAACAGATTGCAGTCTTAATAGTCACTACATCTTATATTTCCTCTTCATTTCAACCAGGTTCCAGGATGGAAGGATGAGTCAATCACACAGAGCTGAGACTACATTTGCTCCCCAAACTATTATATAGAGTCTTAATTTATATCTGATCACTGGATTTACTGATGCTCTTGTACCCGGCGCCCTCCTGCTTTGCCCCCCTGTAGTGACTGTGTCAGTACCTGTGAGAGCAGAAGCAGACCTGCACAGTCCATGAGAGCAGCTCACTGCCCTGATCTGAGCTCTCTGCAGGAGGCGTCCTTGACTTGAGGTCGACTTGGAGCTCTGAAGCCATAAACTCTGAGTTCTCAGTCCATTGAACAGCCTCTGCAGCACAAACCTGCTTTTTGCAGCCATCTGGCTCAAAGCGAAGCTGAAGTGAAGTTAACCAAACAGGATCAGAACCGTCACTGTGTCCCCTCAGTGCATGTTTCAAAACACCCCACGCAGGATCTTCTCAGACGGAAAGACGCTGTCTTGAAGGGCTTAAAAATAAAACGACTTTATTTGTACAACGTGAGAGGGTTAACGCTGACAACCGGAACTAAGAAACATACTGCTGTCAATTCATCTGGTCCCGGTTCCGCCTAGAGGTCTTCCCGGTCCAAGACGGAGATGGTTTACACGATTTTCACTCGCATGGATTAGCTGATACGGCAATCAACGCCGCAGATTTATCCTATCCAGTCTTTTATAAATCAGTCACATGTAGCAGGAAGTGACGACAGAATTTAGACCAAAGTATTCGATCTGTGATGTGATCGAAAATTATATATCTGCCGATGTCTAGAAATCTTCACAACAGTATATAATGAATTAACTCGAAGTGCAAACGAAAGAATAAACATTGTAAATGTATTTAGAATTCTGTGTATCAGTTTAATTTCTATGTACCTTCTTTTTTTGTCATTGTTTAGTCAGAGTTTTATCAACAAGTCACATGACTTTGGCTTTATAGAAACAAATTATTGTAAATAATCAAACTGAAAATAACCCTCTAAGCTGTCACAAATATGTTTTCTCCTTCTGATTCACTATACTCCCCAAACTTTGTTCACATATATCAAATACACGATTATTCCCACTTAGTGGGATCTACTTCGCAGGACCCTTAAAGTGCCTGGAATCAAAGAGGTAATCATCAGTGTTTTAGAACATCTTACATAAATTCAGAAATATAATCCAAACGATCATCTTTCACTTTTCTCAGCCTTAATCATAAGTCTGCTGTCTTAATACTGGAGTGGAACCTGATGATTCAGACTGGAACAAAACATCCAGTGACTATTATGGAATTGGGATGTTTTTAGGCTATCCTAAACTCTCTGCCTACTTCTACAATGTTTCATTCAATATTGGTACATCTTCAAAAGAAGCGAAAGCTACCAAAATTCAACAATTTAATTCAATATGAACAGACATGAGTGACAACTCCAAAAAAATTTTTGTAGACATGTCCTGGTTTGGATTGAGGAGGGCGCTAAAGCGACGGAAGTTGGATACAAAGTGCTGATAATACCGAGAAGAAGAGGTTTGGGGGTTTGTCTATTAAATTAGGAAGTCGTGCTCGGACTCTCCTGGAGGTGCGTGATCTGTGAGGAGCGTCGGGTCGTGCGGACATGTCGGCCAGCAGAGTGATGAGAGCCGTCAGAGTGACTGAGCACGGAGCTCCGTCTGTCCTCAAGCTGAGCGCGGATGTGAGCGTCCCTCAGCCCGGCAGCAGGCAGGTGAGTCGGGTCTGCACGTCCTGCAGGGACTTCTCTTTCTGACACTTCCAGATGACAGGGCAAAGTCCATCTGTTTTTGTGCAAGTCACTGTGAGAGACACGGTGCATGCATTAAATCACTGATTATTATACATTTTCAGATATTTACAGATTAAACCCCAAAATTTCCAAACATACCTGCACGTGATCCCTTCTCCACTTGACAGTGGGACATTGAGCACAGCTCCCCAAATCCAAACCAGCTCCAATAGGGCATTGACACTACATCGGACACATATGGTGAGCTGGTGCAACTTCTCCATATCTGCTCTGATATTTTATGCATATTATTATTGGCAGAAGAGCTGTGCAGAAACTACACAATGTTAACAGTGCAGAACACCATGTAAGGGAGTGACTGCTGGAGAGAAAGATGTCATTGTTTCTGTTTATTTGTGACATTTAAAAGTTCAACAAAAAGAGCGTTGAAAGAAAAATATGTAAGTCGTGTCATTTTATGTTGTTTGTACCATTGTAACTGCACTTGGCACATATACCCCTTGCCAATAAATTATCTGAAAGTGCTTACAACTGTCAGTTGAAGCCATTATGAAATATTTTTTGTATTATTCTTGTGACAAAGTTTATTCAAAGAAAGAAAGAATCAAACAAGTGCGGAGATACTTGGGTTGAATCAGTTATCAGAGCATGTAGATGCCTTATATTTTGGGTACATTCTCATAGGTCCTATTGATTATTGATTACTGGAATTAGCTTAATCTAAAATTACCCATTATGCTGTTTGTGCCTCTTTATGGGCTCGTTTCTGAGAGGTTTTCCTTCAGCTGTGGTTTTCTCATCCTCTCTGGACTTTCTGCTGCAGGTTCTGATCCGTGTCCACGCCTGTGGAGTGAACCCTGTGGAAACGTACATCCGGGCTGGGACGTATGCACGAAAGCCCCCCCTGCCTTTCATCCTGGGCACTGATGCTGCTGGAGTGGTGGAAGCTGTTGGAGAGGGAGTCACTGCAGTAAAGGTCATCATTGACATGATAGCCTGAACGCACCAGAACTTTTCAAACAGTTGTATTAGCTGTGGAACAGGATGATCTCTGGTGTATATATTCATAGTTCAATCTTTTCAGGCAGGTGATCGTGTATTCACCACAGCCACAGAGTCTGGAGCTTATGCAGAGTACACTGTCGCCGCAGAAGACAACGTTCACAAGCTGCACGATGCTTTAGACTTCTCTCAGGGAGCGGCCATAGGGATCCCATACTTCACCGCCTACAGAGCTCTGGTTCAAAAGTAAGAGCAGCTACAGCAGTCAAGAGCGATTTCCTGAAAAGTATTGAAATGTAGGCATTATTTAGAGCTGTGGATTAAAGGATTTGTAGACTTTGGTTGCTTTTATTTTCTAAACAGTTGTTTTTAGTGATTAGTGAGTACCTGATAAGGGAGAGATTGCTTTGTGTGACTTATTTGAACTCTGAGCAGGAGAATTTACGAATGAATGGCTCCATAAAAAGCTTAGTCATTGCTATAAGTCACATTTTAGATTGGCACTGAACAAAGTTCTCAATTTGAACTTGACAGTAGCCAAGCTATATCACTGAGAAAAACTTTGGATATACAGAGTTATTAATGAACTTTATATGAGGGCAGGTACTGTAAGTTTTAACGTGTAAGTCATCAAAAAGGATTTTAATAAGTGTGATTGCTTTGAAAGCTGTTGCATCTGTGTCCCCTGGAACTTCTTCAGCTCTTCTGGAGAGACTCCAAGCTGCTCCCAGACCAAGCCTGAGATATAATCTATCCAGCAGGCCAGAGTCGAACGTGCCAGGTAACTCTCTACTGAGAGGTGATCAGGAAGCATCCTCATCCTCAACCGGATGCTCTGAATGTGGAGGAGTAGCTGATGGACTTGGAGTCTCTCCCGAATAGCTGAAATCTCACTGCACCAGGAAGAGTGATACCCGCTGCCCTGCAGAGAAAATGATAACTTGTACCCACTTGTATCGTCGATCTCATTCTTTCAGTCATGACCCAAAGTTCTTGACCATAGAGTGACTGCAGTGACAGCTTCACTGCAGCCAAATGTCTGGCTCTGTGGCCGACCTCACCATCCTTCCTACCATCACTCCTTAATAAGACCCCTAGAAACTTAACTCCTCCACCTGGGAATGGTGCTACAAGACCATGTAGCAACCACAACAAGGCCAAATGAAACTTAAAAAAGAAAAACTCGAATGCCAACTTAAACATCATTCCTTTTTTGGACTGGTTTTGAACCTGATGGCCATGTGAAACATGTTTTTACATGTCACGTTTTGCAGAGCCCATGCGAAAGCTGGGGAGACTGTCCTCATCCATGGAGCTAGTGGAGGGGTGAGACTAATTTTCTTTCTTATAGATGTTAAGGACAAAGTTCCACAGTTTTTTGTTGCAAAATATCAAATCAAATTAAGAAAGAATTACGACTAATTGATAATAAGATGGAACTGGGTTGTCATTCTTGGTAAATTCCTGCACACCTGCCTACACAAGGCTACAATTTCCCATGATTGACTAACATTGAGACAATAAATTTAAAATACTGTGCTCCAAAATCAAGTGCTTTCTCCATTAGGTGGGAGTGGCCGCGTGCCAGCTGGCCAGGGCTTTGAATCTCACAGTCTTGGGGACTGCAGGGACTCCAGCCGGGATGGAACTCATCCTCAAAAATGGAGCTCACCTGGCTTTTAACCACAGAGAAGATGGATACACCGACAAAATCATGGTATTCTCTCACAGGGAAGCACAAGCAGGGAAAAAAAAAAAAAGACTTTTCAAAATGAGCTGAGTTTTTTTGTGTCTTTTAGGAAGCCACTAAGGGTAAAGGTGTGGATGTGATAGTGGAGATGCTGTCCAATGTCAATTTGAGCAAAGATCTCCAGATGGTGGCCCAGGGAGGACGCATCACGGTCAGTACTGCGGTCTGTAGTACTGACCTATCTTGCAAGAAAGCAAAGTGTAAATAAACACTCCACAAAGAACGATCGAAAACTCTTCTCTTGTGGTTCTGCTTTGCTTTTATTCTTCAGATTGTTGGTTCCAGGGGCCCCATTGAGATCAACCCCAGAGACACCATGGCCAAAGAGAGCAGCATCATCGGAGTGGCGCTTTTCTGCGCGACACCGGTACAGTGAAGAAACACCTATACGCACTTATAATGATCATACATATGTGATGGTGTCATTAAACACCTGAAAGCTCAGTTCAGGTCCAATAAAGATCAACCATGTTTACAGGAAGCTTTCAATTCAAATGAATCACACATCTTTTTTTTTTCTTTCCCCTCTCTGCTCCTCTCACAGGAGGAGAAGAAGGAGAGTGCAGCGCTGTTCTTCAAGGGCATGGAAGCTGGTTGGTTACGTCCTGTCGTTGGTCCCAAGTATCCGCTGGAAAAGGCGGCGCAGGCGCACCACGACATCATTGAATCCCCCGGGGCTGCTGGGAAAATGGTCCTGACCATGTGTTAAAGTGCCACACGTCGAAGGTCACCTGCGGTGGTTCAGGAGTCACTCCACCCTTCAAAGATGTGAAATTGTGGTTAAATTGATGACAGAAATGAAACTTCAGAGTGATTTAATCCTTCGCCTTGGTTTGTGGAGTCTTCCACTGTGTAATGAAATGAAATCAAATGAAATTTTTAAAACTTTCACCCTGAATATCACAATATGAATTTAAATATATTCTTCCAGCATTTATCTTTGTCATATTTGTTGTCTGTTTTTTGATAATAAGATATTTGAGGAAATTGCTGCTTATGCACACACATGGCAATTTTATTTGAGAAAATGAAGAAAAGAGGAATGGCTCTGCCCAAAGGTTTCCAGATGAGCTGTCTGCTTCCTGTGAGGAATCTCAGCCAATGTTATGGTCTTAAATGTGTTTACCCCTATAGAAAACTAGAGCTGCTAAACTGTTTTTCATCGTATTACTAAGTTACTAACTAGCTAAGTTACAATATTTTAAAAGTAACTAATTACCAGGCAAAATAGCTATTGTGTCACTTTCAAAAAACGTGTTTAGATATGTCAAAGAATTTGGATCCCCTGTTTATGGAACTTTAAGGTGCGTGTTCAATTAGATGAAGCGGCTTTAGAAGATGGATGGATGTGGATAAATGAATGAATATATGATTAATGAAATAAATGGACACTTGACAGAATAAACTACAAACACCACATTAATCTAAATTACTCAAATGTTGTGAGGTAGCACAAGACACTAATCAAATTTTATATGTAGCTGCAGATAGCATTTCTGCATATTTATGGAAAGAATAAGAAAACATAATAGATATATGTCAATAGATGTCTGTACTTCCATTTAAAACGTGCCTTTGAATGACCCGGGCCGCTCTATGACGATATGTCTGTCATGTCACATGACACACTTTGCACCAATAGGGTTCCTTCTTTATGTCCACAAACTTCATGCTCCGTCGGCTCAGCTGGACTCCGGAGGAGGGAAACCAAGTTGAAAGCGGTGAATTTTAATAACAGACCCGTGCCTTATGTCACTCTCAGTAACGGTAACGACGCTGGAAAAAGTCATTAGTTGGATAACTTCTTGCTAAAAACAGGAACGCTGTTTATTTTAACGCAGTTACTCCCATTGTGACGGTAAAGCTCAATTTGACCCAGATATGCAAATGAGCAGCTTTGCTAACTAGATGATTGTCATTCAGAACTTTTATGACTGAGCAGTTGGCAACAATGTATCAGTTTTTAGATGACGTCATCATCTAATTTGACCTAGATATGCAAATGAGGAGCTATGCAATTTATATGATAATGTCGTTAAGAACTTTCTTGGTGGAGGAGTTGAATGTATCATTTTTAAAGCAACATTGTTTTTTTTTTTTTTGTTGGTTTTTTTTACACAATAATGTGCATGCACTTTCACTTTTACAGATAACCCAGTAGTTCCACATTTGTGGAATAGAAAAGACTCACTTTGTAAAGGAGTACAGGAGAAAGAAAGAGAGCACATACCAGAAGAGAGACACAGGTTAAGCTTGCAAGATGTATTGACTATTTTATGACTGCTTATCTGATGATAGCAAATCACAGCTGACAGATCACTGATACGCTTCAGAAAGGTGGACAAACTTTCATGTACTCATGATGAGTATCCAAAATAGAAAAACCCTAAAATGGTATTTAAGCTTTTATGTCTTATGTTGTGTGTATGAATTTCTGTGTTATTAGACTACACCATCCACAGTTTGAAAAAAAGAATTTGAAAACGGTTAGGAAAAAAAGCCAGTTGAAAAACGAGTCATGATGACAGTGCATTTTTTGAGAATCTTTTGTGTTTGATTATGTCACTCAAAATGATGGACGAGGGACATCGGCACCGCAGAGAGAGATGTGATGACAACATTTTTAAAAAGATAAAATCACATGTTTCATAGGTCAAAACAATGATAATGAAATCCTGTAGAAAAAGGCTGACACTAAAAGGATTGACAACAGAGCGTATTTCATGATGCTATCGTCAGGACTGAGTTAGTTCAGGATTAATTAGGTGTTGAAGCTGTATAAGACAGGAGTTTAATGAAATGTAACTGTGCTTGTGTGTGAGTGCAGACACTCCGGCTGTAACGACTGCACTGGACCTGACTGAGGCCAGATGTGTCCAATCAGAACATGACGGTGCAGACTGACATGAGACAGGGTGACTCCTCATCTGTTTGCTCCAGATGTAACTTTTTTTCAAACTTTGATTTCAAATATGCTCTGTCATTCATTCCATCTCAAAGCATGAGCCAGTCTATGATCAAAATGCTTGCTGTTTGACCTCACATGGCTGTTGATTTCATGATATGCAGCTATCCAGGCGTGTTTGTTGTAAGGAGGTGCTATAAACTCACACTAGAAGAAGAGGGTTGGGTTTGTCTATAAAAGTCGAGCAGAGCTGAACAGTCTTTGAGAAGTGGAGAAGCAGAAAGCAGACATGCCGGGTAAGAAGAAGATGAGAGCCGCCAGAGTGACTGATTACGGAGCTCCGTCTGTCATCAAACTGAGCAAGGACGTGAGCGTCCCTCAGCCCGGCCCCAAGCAGGTGAGGAGGCATGACTGCAGGGCAGCAAGGACTTATCTTTCTTTATTGCTTTCTTACTTTGTGCTTTTGTGGAAATCATTTTGAGAGACAGTGCATGGATCTGAAGCTGTAATTCTTCTGCAAAGCACTATTATGCATTCAACCTGTCACTTTATATTGTGATAAAACACAAGTTTCACGACTGAGCCAACATATTTGAAGGTGAACAGTCAAAATCTTTAAAGGATAACTAAAATACAGACAACTCAAAAATGTACTCAAGTACAGTAATGAAGTGCCAATGTCTTACTAGACAGTGGTATTTTTGGTCATGTGTTAATATTAATTCACCGTAAAGTCAAGAACACTAAAAATGTTTTTGTACATATAAAAAAATTCATGTTTGCACAAAAAAATTTTCAAATGTTTGTGAAAACAGATCAGTGTCATTACTACACGATGCCATATTGGGATGTTTATATTGATATCAGTCAAAACTACAATCTCTGATTCTTATCATTCAGGAAAACATGCAAGTCACGTAGTTTTATGTTCGTTTCATTGTAATTGCACCTGGCACATGCACCCTTTGTCTTTTATGTACAAGCCCATAATTACGTAAAAGCTTTTATGACTGAACTAAAGCCTTTATGATTTTTTTTTTTTTACAGTAATCAAAGTGTGCCACTGCTTTCTGTTTTGTTTAAAGTTTAATACTTTTTTATGTGTTTACTTTTTAAATGAGGTTAATCTTAAGTATTGTGGTATATTATTTTTATTGGAATATTTCTCCTCAAAACTGTTCTTTTGTGTCTGTTCATGGACTCTTCTCTGAGAGGTCTTCCTTCAGCTGCAGTTTTCTCATCCTCTCTGGACTTTCTGCTGCAGGTTCTGATCCGTGTCCACGCCTGTGGCGTGAACCCTGTGGAAACGTACATCCGGGCTGGGACGTTCGGAGAGAAGCGCTCCCTGCCCTTCGTCCTGGGCACTGATGCTGCCGGAGTGGTGGAAGCTGTTGGAGAGGGAGTCACTGCAGTAAAGGTCTGAATTGACATGATGGCCTGAACGCACGAGAACCTTTCAATTATTTGTATTTTCTGTGGAACAGGATGATCTCTGGTGTATATATTCATGGTTCAATGTTTTCAGGCAGGTGATCGTGTATTCACCACAGCCACAGAGTCTGGAGCTTATGCAGAGTTCACTGTGGCACCAGAGGCCAACGTTCACAAGCTGCACGATGCTTTAGACTTCTCTCAGGGAGCGGCCATAGGGATCCCATACTTCACCGCCTACAGAGCTCTGGTTCACAAGTAAGAGCAGCTACAACAGTCCAGAGCAATGTCTTGAAATGGGAGTGGGTGGATTAAAGGATTATACATTTTGGTTGCTTCAGTTTCCAGTTTCCTGATTAGTAATACCTGTTGAAGATAAATTACTTTGTTTGCTTTGTTTGAGCTGTTGGAGAATTTCTGAAAAACCGCCTCACCAAAAAAAGCCGAGTCATTGTTACAAGTTAGATTTCAGATTGGCACTGACTCCAGTTTGGGAGTAACCAAACTATACTACTGATAACTTACAATATTTTTTATGAATTGATTAATCACCTTTATGCCAGGACAGGTAATTTATTTATTGGATTAGAGTGTGTTAAAGTTGTTAAAGATTTTAAAATTTGTCCTACTTAACTCTGCAACAGCTCTGCTTCCAACTGAATTACAGTTTACTCCTTCATTTTAATCATAGCACATAAATTAATTAAGATAATGATACTATTACTGAAGCCTATTTATGATAGATAGATATGAATATGTACTATTTAATTATTAAGATATCTCAATCATGCTGGAGATGAGTCTTTTTTGGTTAAAAGGACACACTGCCCCCTGGTGGCCATGTAGTCACATCCCAAAATTACCCGAGACAGTCCAAGAGGAAAAACATCGATGTAATGTATCATTTTTTTAGTTTCAAAGAATGACTCCATAATTAAACTCCATAGCTATTTTTCTTCTGTCATTCCCACATTTGTCCAGCAGAGGGCGAAATGTTTTCCCTTCTCCATCTGGCAGAACGCCAGAATGAACACAATTTAAAGAAATGTTCGGCGAAAAAACCCAGCTGTCATTTCTTGAATCCAAAGTTTGGACACATTTTGGATTTTTTTGTTTTTGAAGGGAAAATCAGTGCTGAACATGTGTAAAGTCATTTGTAAACTCTTTAAAAAGACTTTGAAGTTCACTTTAGTATTCTTTATTATTCGCATAGTAGTATCAGTGGTAGTAGTAGTATCCGCATAGTTTTACTAGTTATGTACAGCTAATTCACTTTTTTTTATGAAAGTAACTTCAAGTCACCTTTTAGATATACTGGTTTAACAATAAGCCACTTTTGTTTATGACAGTGTTTTTTTTTTTGTGTTCTATTGTTTTTGCAGTATAAAATATACTAGTATGGATTGTATTTTAGGGAGACATGAAGATGCAATGGCTGGATTTTAAGAAAACTGCATATTTTTATGCTATAAAGTTTTGCGTCTTTTATACTCAGTCAAAATTAGAGTAAAAAAAAATGGACTCAGATGTGATGTGCACTTTGAGGGAAAATATACCTCCTGATATAGTCTGTAGACATCATCTTTAAACTTGTTCACCTGATCTGGTGTTAAAGCCAACTATAAAATAAACACAAAAAAATCGTAAAATCGTCAGAATGGAAGAATCATAATCTAAATCGAATTGGTAACCCCCCCCCCCAAAAAAAAATAATTAAAAAAATAAAAAAGGAAAAAAATCAAATCAGTAAACAAGCCTGCCTCCCAATCATGAACCTGATGTCCATCGGGTTTTTTTTTTCATCACACACTGTTGTGTTTTGCAGAGCCCATGCCAAACCTGGGGAGACTGTCCTCATCCATGGAGCTAGTGGAGGGGTGAATCATATTTTCTTCAATTATAGACATTAGAGACAAAGTTTTGTTGCTAAAAATGTCAAATAACTACAACATTCATCAACTAACATTGATGCAATAAAAAAAAGTATAATTTACTCTAAAATCAAGTATTTTCTTCTTCCATTAGGTGGGCGTGGCCACATGCCAGCTGGCCCGAGCTATGGGCCTCACAGTTTTGGGGACTGCAGGGACTCCGGACGGGATGAAGCTCATCCTCAAAAATGGAGCTCACCTGGCTTTTAACCACAGAGACAAGGGATACACTGACAAAATCACGGTATTCACTCACAGGGAAGAACATGCAGGGAAAACACTTCAAACTGAACTGACTTCATGTGTTTGTGTCCTTCAGGAAGCCACTGGGGGCAAAGGTGTGGATGTGATAGTGGAGATGCTGTCCAATGTCAATTTGAATACAGACATCCAGCTGGTGGCGAGGGGCGGGCGCATCATCGTGAGTACTGCAGTCTGCACTGAGAAAAGAAAATGTTGGGAAAGACTGAATTGCTTCAATTGGTAACACATAAGCAAATTAAGTTCTTTCAAATTAAGTCACAAGTTACAAATACACAAAACATAATCAAGTTGATTTATTTAGGCGTTGCCAATTGAAGCAATTTAATAGAATTAGTCCAACTATTTTCTTTTTTCAGTGAAATTAAAACACTTGAAATGAAAGAGATATAACGTCTGTATCCACAAACATTTCTCCTGTGGCTCTGGCTTGCATTTATTATTCAGGTCATCGGTGCCAGAGGACCTGTGGAGATCACCCCCGTGGACACCATGATCAAAGAGTGCAGCATCATAGGAGTGGTCATTTTCTACGCTACGCCGGTACAGTGAAATAACATCACTAAAACATGTACACACTTAGGAGCCACAACCTTAACCTTAACAGGAGTACACCTTATCTTCTTAGATTATAAAAAAACATGAAACCTTCTCTGTCTTCTCAGTCTCAGAGGAACCCTTGCAAATCCATTTCACTTCCCCTGTACTTTAAAAGAACAACTGTAGCGAAGAAGTACAGCGAAAAAAAAAAGTTGTCCATAAATTGTTCTTTGGAAATAAGCCTATATGAGTGCGCTTCAAAAAAAAAATTTCAGCATAATGCCAACGTTTTTCAACCATGCAACTTAGTTAAAACAGCATGTCAAACATTTGAACCATCATGACTCTTCTCCCCTCTCTGCTCCTCTCACAGGAGGAGATGAAGGAGAGCGCAGCTCTGTTCTTCAGGGGCATGGAAGCTGGTTGGTTGCGTCCTGTCATCGGCTCTAAGTATCCGCTGGAAAAGGCGGCGCAGGCCCACCACGACCTCATTGAATCCCCTGGAGCTACTGGGAAAGTCATCCTGACCATGTGATGACATGTCACAGGTCAAAGGTCGCCCACTTTGGTTCAGAGGTCATTCCACCCTTCAAAGATGTTCAATTGCGTACTTTGAATGAAGTGTTGCACTCCGCAAAACGATTATATGATTAGACTGATCATAGCCCATGAAGTTTGTTTTTTGATCATAAGACTGCTACTTATGTGTACACATACCATGTAATAACTTTGGTGTATTAAAAAAAAGTATTTCAGAAAGTTAATATCACATGAATAAAGAATAAATAACATTGATGCTTTCCGTGGTGGTCGAATTGGACAAAATTACATTCAAGGAATGAAAATTAGTGCTAAAGAGAAACATAAAGGCCTGTTTTTGAGGAAACTGAGTCAGACGTGACGTCCGTGCCTCTCAGGTGACGGCCCCAGCAACTGAGCATGCTCCAGACACAGCCAGGTAACCTAAGACAGCCGCTCTTATACACGCCACACGCGCCACGGCTCTGTAGCAACCAGTAACCAACTGTTCAAGGTTCAGATCTGCATCGAGCACTCTGCATTCAAACCCATGTTTATGAAGGAGTATGTGAGAGGACAGGGGCATGTCATCAGGAGGGGCAGATCTCTGGGCTCTGCTCAACAGGTAAGGACTGTTAAATGTTTTGAAATGATTGTCGGATTATGACATGAACTCTTCAACCAATCCTTTGCTTGCTTCAGTCGAGTTATCCTTAAAAAAAATGAACCAAAGCAAAAGCTGATTGGACAGTGTAACTCCATCTGTATAAGGGTAACCTTTCATCTTTTAGTAGCAGTAACTGGCTGCTTGGAAAGCTGTTGGGGTCCAGTAGTAATAATGAGGATATTGGTCGTTCACTCTACTGTACTTCTGAGTCAGCAGAATATTTCAGATGCACAGAATTAGAATTGTTTTCCAATCAGACAAAGAGAAAAATCATTTCAAAAGTATTTCATAAAATGCAAAAAAACTGACAAGCCAAAGACACCCATTGGTTATGCTGCTCTGGTGCTTCGGTGAAAGTACCACTGATTAGCTCAATGAGAGCAGATTATTGATGCATTGTTGACAAGAAAATCTGCCTCCAGGTCTGTGCAATTCATTGATTTAACTTAATGCTGTACAGAACAAAGCATAATTAAGTGCCGTATTTTTGAAGTAGAAATATTTTAAAATTTCCTGACTGTTATTTTGTCAATTATGTTAATTCTGATCAGTCTTTGAAGTTGAGAAAAGAGACATGGTCTAGTTTTTGTTGTAAATGACAACAAAAAAACTATATTCAAATCAACAAAAGACTCGAAGCTGCTGAAGTAAGACAATGAAGTGCAGATTCATTCTGAAAATGAAAAATTACTCCAAACTCAAAAGACACAAACCATGCACAAAGAGATGCAAAAAAAGGATTAAGGTCACCTTGAGAAAAAGTGTCTCAAAGAACTGATCGAGTTTTTTCCCCTCAATAATGAGACTCAAATACTGACTGACAAAGGAGAGATTTGGAGAATGACTGAAACAGAGCCAAACAAAGGGATTCCAGTGACAGTCACACTTAAGACAAAGCAACAGATTGTCTGTGTGTAAGGTCTCATGACGACCAGTTTTATAAATCAGTGTGTTACAAGACATGTTTTATCAAGATGAGTGGTGATGTGAGCACAGCAGTTAAATCTAGTCAGTTAGGAAAAAAGCAGAGCAATCCCTGAACAGACTCATCACAGATAGAAGAGTTATAATCACCAATCTCCAATGTCAACTGATAAGTTATTAACCCTAATCATCTACAAATTAATTTTTTTTTTTTGTGGAAACACAATTTAGAGGATAAAAACCTAAATAAAACATTTAAAAAATCTTTGGGCCAAAGCATAAGTGTAACAACAGTAATAAAACTCTCTAACTAGTGAAAGAGGAGCTCTGCTCTTCATTACCTGGTTGGATCCCAGCAATTATTAAAAATATCCAAAGAAAACACGAGAAAGGCACAGGTATAACATGCAAATGTCACACAGAAAAGTTTAATCTTTACACACTAAAAAATGTTGGGTTATTTTATTAACCCAATCACTGGGTTATGAAATCCGTAACCCAATTTGGGCTATTATAATCCTTTTGGAGTTTTTGTTGCAACTCATGTGTTGGGTTACAGTCCATCAGATCCAACATAGATTTTTAAACTCAGCACATGGGCTGTTTTGACCACTGTTGGGTTGTCAACGGTCCGTGTGTCACTTCCGTCTTCTCTCTCTGCAACACAGAAGAACAGAAGTGTTCCTCTGGCTCTCTGATGCAGTACAGGGTTGTGCTTATTTACATTACATATCTAATTCACATGACTGTGCGGCGTCATGTCATCATGTAATGTCATCCACAGAAAAATTTGCTCGAGCGAGCGCCCTCCATTAACGAAATAGCTAGCTAACGCGTGTAGTTCGCTAGGTACACTATGTATAATGATTGCCAGCTGTCGGGCGGTTGTGGTTTAGTGGGGAGTGCCGTCGCCTTACAATTGGGAGGTTGTTGGTTCGACTCCTGTCTTCCCCATCTGCATATGGTAACCCCCAGCTCCACTGCCTTGTGGTTATCATGGGAATGACAAAGGCTGAGGGAGACTCCTGTACAGAAAAATCTGGAGTGGAGCCCCGAAGGTGGTTGGTCCTTGCATTGCAGCACCTGGGATCTGTTGACTGGGCATATCAGTTCCTCCATTAAAAACTACGCCCTGGCTTGTCCATGATCTCTCTCAAGATTGATGGAGCTTGCCCCCATTGAAAAATTGATGGACTGCAAAAAAAACATATTGCATTGCTAAGTAGTGATTGAATTTTAAAAGGGTTTGAAAATCAGCTGTTTATAAGATATGTATATTAATTTAATTTATCTATGAACCAATGTGTTTAGTTGAATTAACACAGAATTGTAGTTAATTTGACCCAGAATTTGGGCACATTCAACCAGTATATATGATAAAACTGACCCAGGGCTGAAATTAATTTGATGCAACAGTTGGGTTAAAAATGAGCACAATATTCAACCCAATAATATGGTACAATCGACCTGGACTAACATTGATTTGACTCAATGACTGTTGGGTTAAAAAATAAACCAATTTGGGTTGTTTTTTACCATTCATTTTTCAGGGTGTAACAACTGTAGCAGAGCTGTATTGTAACATAAAGCTACATTGACGCTCATTTCATTTTATAAGTTTGCAGGACACAGTGAATGTTGGTCAGTGGAGCTGTTTGTGAAACTTTTTGAAGCTGTTCAGTTGCTATGTGGAGCTGCTCTGCTTTGTGGATGTTGAGCGGTGACTCACGCTCACCAGAAGACAGAAAGTCCATTAGCAAAAGAGCTTCGGCTGAAACTCGATAGGCCTCGTTCTGCCACAATGTCTGGCTGTCATCCATCAGTCAGCATCCTCCAGGGACAATCTCCACCTCCCCCTTAGCTATCACACACACACACACACACACACGCTCAGTCTTGTATTTCTATCCTTGTGGGGACCGTCCATTGACTCCCATTCATGTCTAGCCCCTAACCCTGACCCTTACCCTAACCCTAACCCACACCACAACAAAGCCTAACCCTAAAGAAATGTTTTTGCACTTTTACTTTTTTCAGTAACAACAACATGGTCAAGAAAACACTGTTTCTCCTACTTAGGACCGGAAAAAGGTCCCCACAAGGCACGTCGTTTCACGTTTTGCTATCCTTGTGGGGACATTTGGCCCCAACAAGGATAGAAATACAAGAACGCTCACACACACACACACACACACACACACACACGCTCAGTCTTGTATTTCTATCCTTGTGGGGACCGTCCATTGACTCCCATTCATGTCTAGCCCCTAACCCTGACCCTTACCCTAACCCTAACCCACACCACAACAAAGCCTAACCCTAAAGAAATGTTTTTGCACTTTTACTTTTTTCAGTAACAACAACATGGTCAAGAAAACACTGTTTCTCCTACTTAGGACCGGAAAAAGGTCCCCACAAGGCACGTCGTTTCACGTTTTGCTATCCTTGTGGGGACATTTGGCCCCAACAAGGATAGAAATACGAGAACACACACACACACACACACACACACACACACACACACACACATTCTTCACTGTTTATCTGCTTAGCAACTGACACACCACTGATAAACTTCAGATACATTTTAATCCAAAACTCAAAAACCTGGATAACTTGTTTTATTTAGTTAGAATAAATCATGCTGAATATATGGATATACTGTATATAATATTACATACTCACTATATGCACTTTGTATACATTAAGGTCTTAAGGAAATCAGGACTTTTTAAATGTTTTCTTTGTGTTTATTAATCAATAAGGCTGATGCAGGAACGAAACTGCCTTTTTGATGAGAAATGTTATGAGGCTATAAAATTTTGACAGAGATTAAACTGTGTGTTTTACAGACCAAACAGGTGACGATGGCGACAATAACGAAGTTATATCAGGTTACAGCCCCGTCGAAGAGATGCTGTCTCATCACAATGTTGCTCCCACAGTAACACAACATGACCTGTGAGTATCATAAATATCACTATCATCACTGTTTGCTAGCACTAAAAAGGAAATAATGACTTCTGTCTTACTTTTAAATGTGCTTCCAAATTATGCTAATAGTCCAGGTACTAATTTTCTAATGCTTAAACTTATTCACAACACTTTCAGTTCATAGGTGGGGAAGATGAAGGAAACAGACCTCAATCTGTCAGAGGTCGACAATAAAAAGGTTTTGTGCTTTTGCTTCCAGATATTTTGTTGATGTTGCTGCTGACAGTCAACAAAGTCCAGCATGTGTCTTCTTTCCCATCATGCCCTGCTTCATGTGCGGTCTGCTCAGAGGATGCCATCATCTGTCAAAGACTGGCTCACATCATAGGTAAGACGTTGTAATCTCTCTACAATCATTGGTTCATAATGGAGATGTTAGTGTAACGCTGCTGGACTGCAGTAGTGAAAAAATAACATTATGACACAAACTTTGTGAGACATTTAAAAACGGCAAAAAGTAAAATAGTTATAATTTTGATGCTGAATTCCCTCTGTGGTTCTGGTGCGGTGTGTTTGTATGAGCAGATGCTCCAGACTCCACCCAGGCTCTGCTGCTCACCGACGGCTCCATCTCCACAGTCCAGCCTGCATCACTGTCCGACCTCAGCAACATCACAGTCATCGGTCCGAAACACATCCTGAGACACAGAACATGCACACCACTGTATTTTCACTTTCCTTTGAGTTTTTTTTTTTTTTTTTAATATTTATTTATTGTCAAGATGTCATGTTAAAATGGACCCAGCGTGGGTCTGTTATATATGTTGTTGTTGGTGGTGTTGTTTTCCTAGGTTTGAGTCATAATCACATCTCCGAGCTCAACAGAGAAGCCTTCAGACACCTGCTGTTCCTCCACACGTTACTGCTGGACCACAACCTGTTAACCAGTCAGGCTCTACGAGGCGGAGCTCTGACCAACCTGACCCAGCTAGAAGTCCTCTCCCTGGGCCATAACCTCATCAGTATGGTGTGTATATCTGCAGCTTGAAATGAGTCTCAATGAGATCACTGTGAGTTTTTTAAATATTGTTTTATTTGGTTGAGAATTGCTTGGTTCAGATATTTCAGTAATAAAAGTCACTCTGTGCTTAGTTGTACAGAGTTCCTACAGTCTTATTCATTATTAGTTTCTGTATTTATTGAAAAAAAAAATAGAGAAAGCCTGCTTAGTTCTCTCTGAAGTCCACTCAGGCCCCAGTTTCCATATCACTGTATAGACGGAGGGCGGCTGGTTAACGGGCACCACAGCTCTGCGGAGCCTGAAGCTGGAAGGAAACCTGCTCACCAGTTTGGACTCCGAGTCCTTCCTTCTGAATGACCTCAGGGATCTGGAGAGTCTGGATCTATCAGACAATCTGATCGATCATCTGGACAGAAAAAGGTTACCTTTTGAAAATTGGCCACTTTTTGATTTTTCCTGTCAACTCACAGACCGTTTTGTCTATAACACTATAATGCCCTCTCGTGGTCTCAGTTTCCGTGGGTTGGTGAGCCTGAAGACTCTGGATCTTTCTAGAAACCGTCTGAGTTCTGCTCCTGCTGACGCTTTTTCCTACCTGAACTGGCTAACAAACCTAAACCTGGATCTGAACTCCTGGAACTGCTCCTGCCAGCTGCTGGAGCTGGCAGCCTTCCTGTCCGCCTTCATTCAACATCCTGACAAGGTGCGGGAACCAATGACTTAATTATGCCTCATTTAAAACAATCTTAATTCTATCTTGTAACCTCTCAGATTGGGATGAGTTTACTTGAGCATAGTTTCTTCCCTGCTTCTTCCAGACGCTGTATAATGGCCGCAGGATGGTGTGTGTGAGTGCAGACAACCCGGCTGTAACCACTGTGCTGGAGCTGACCGAGGCCAACTGCGTCCCGTCCAACCAGAACATCACGGTGCAGATCGAGACGAGAGGCAGCGTGACTCCTCAGCTGTACGCTCGAGACGTGGCCATCACTGGAGTCATCTGTTTTATGGGTGAGAACGAAGTGTTGATGATATGTGTTTGCGCATCAGGCATGTTCGAAAGCTTCCAACTCGTTCTATTAAAGTTAGTGCAGGGACCACATACAGCCTCATTTGAATTTTTGGACAACGGATAATGTTTTGGTTTGTTGTAGTGCGAAGAAGTAGGAATACATTTTGAAAAAAATGTACCTTTCATGCAATATCTTCTTCCAAAACTGTAACAAGTTATAATTTTTAAGGAAATACAAATGCAATCTTAGAGTTATGCTGTTCTTTGCTGCAAAAAAAATATATTAAAATCACATTGTCCTTTGATGGTGTTTTGCAGAATCCAGCCTACATGTTTTCACCAAATCACCCTCATGATACTAATGACACTTTGTCAATATTATAAGGTAGATCAATAGCTTTTACTGCTGCTTCACTGATCTCTTGGCCCAACTCTGAGTTTTGTTGATTTTAAGCTGTTTTTAAGTAAAGAGGGCAGCTTTGGAAACAAATGAGGTTGCTGAGCAGGTTTGATTTGGCAAAGAAGTTCACCCATGAGAGAGGTCTCTTTTAAAAAATCGAAGCTTCAGTTGATGTAATGTGTTTTTCAGGCCAGTTTTCTTGTGCTTAGGCTTCAAACGTTGATGTTAGGGCAACACCAATGAGTGGCCTCCACCGTTTGAACCTCTGAAGACAGATTGCAGCATATCTGAGATACTTTAGTTTCTTTATTTAGTTATAAAATGCAATTGAACAAAGAACATCCATTAAAACTTGACTTGTTGTGCTTCAGGTGGCATTTTGCTGACCCTGCTGGCGGTCCTCATCTGCTATAAAGTGCATCAAAAAAAGAAAATCAAAGAAAGCCAAAGACTCAAGGAGGAGGTGGAAGCGAGCGGGATCGTGGCAAACCACCAAGTCAACCACGTCAGCGGCAGCGTGCGAAGGAGGGACGTTTTCTTTCAAGACGACGGCAAACAGCCGTGGAACAAGGAAGGGCTGACAATAGACGCGAGGACGGATGACTATGGCGTCCTTCAGTTCAGGCCAAGGCCTGAAGACAACAGCGGGTATTTTCGGTGTGCAAACTGCAGCAACGATGGGCCACGGTCGAACGCCACGAGAAGGATGAATGGAGGGATGGACGCAGAAGAGGCCAGCGAGAGGAGGAGGATGAAGATGATGATGGAGGAGGAGAGGAGGAGGGCGGGGCCTCAGCAGGGGGTCTTTACTGCACAAACCAACACGAACTCTTTCTCTCTTCCACACAGGGACGTGTCGCCTCATAAGTCAGGCAGAGACGTAGACAATCAAAGACCAGATGTCAATGCAAAAAGCAGAGGGCTTGAGACAGTGCACTGTGAGAGCTGTCACAGAACATACAGACCCCCGGACCAGCACCTGAGGCCAGCCAGATTTCACAGTGGCCCGAGAGACGCTGCTCATTTTGATGGCTTTAATCCTCAGCACAGGCTGGATGGCAGAGCAAGGAATGGTCAGCGCCACTCTGACATGGTGAAGAACACAGACTTGAGAAGAGAGACAAGAAATGTAACATTTGATTTGGAGAGTCTGCGAATAAAAGAGCAGGCAAGCGGCCAGGATGAGGAGAGGCAAAAGAGAGAAGCATCGATCCACAGGAACAAGGACAAAACTAAAGAAAAGAGACACAAAGTCCAGTCCAGTGGGCTGCTGAAGGGTAAACTCAATTTAAATCCACTTCGAAAAGGCAAAGTCCATCCAAAAAAGAAAAGTGAGCAAGGCAGCACAGAGAAAAGCAGCCCCAAAAAAAGAAAAGAAAAGAGACGAGCTGTTAAAGAAACAGAAGAAAAGGAAAGAACAGGAAAGAAATCAGAACGCGGCAGCGATAAAGCAAAGGAATCTGAAAGATCGACTGAGGATGGCGTGGAGGAAAATGAAGAAGAGCAAAGAGACGAGGAACAACAAAAGAGCAAAGCTTTGTCTAAGAGAAGAAATATCTCCAAAGGTGAGCAAGGAGTTCAAGAAAGTACAGAAGGAAGCAAGACAGACAAGATACAACCAGAAAACGGTCAGCCTGCTGACGACACAGCCTCTGCTGCTGTCTCTGCTCAGGAGCTTCAGTCCCAAGCAGCTGGAGTCGCTCTGACTGGACCACAGCTTCCTTCACAGCATCCCTTCTCACTCCTTTCTGCTGACAGGAATCGTACCACCAACCTCTCCCTTCTTGGCTCCACTGGCAGTAGCCTTTCTCTTCAAGGAGGAAACTTCCAGCTCGGCAGCATCACTTCAGCGCCCGGCGTGCTGCTACCCAGTACGGGTTTAGCAGTCACTGGGCCCAACATGGCTCCAGGTGGAATCCCAGACGGCCTCAGCAGACAGGCTGTGGTGGGGGCAGCATCTTTTACCCCCCTCCTCTCTAGCGCTGTGTACGCCAATCCTTTGCAAGCAGCAGCTCCTCCTCAGGCCTCCCAAACTGCAGGACTTCCTCTGAATTTAGCAGCAAACACAGTTTCCGTTCAGTCCAGCTCACAGAGCCAGTTTCCTCCTGATAGCTCTCCTGTTGTCACCAGACCGAAGGCTGATCCAGGGCAGGGATCGGCTCCTCCCATCAGAGAAGAGGTGCATCAGCTACCCGGTGAATCTAAACCGATCAGCGACAGCCTTACCGACCAGGGTCAGGATCGCATGAGTGAGGTGACCCCTCTGAATCTTGAGCCAGCGGAAACCGTGGAGAATATCTCCAACAACAACAGCCAGACGGACGCGGGGAACATTCCAGGTGTCTCCACGGTCAGCGCGTCAGAGGTTGGATCCAGAGACGGCCTGCAGGCGGCAGGAGCTCCTGCACAGAGCGGGTCCTCTGCAGGAGCTGCTCTGCTGCAGCAGGAGTACCTGTCAGAGGAGGGGGGCTCCTCCCCCAGGAGAAAACTGAGGCTGGTGCTTCCAGAGAAGACGTCAAGTCGCGCTCCCACTGCACTGGAAAGGAAAATACGCTAGTGACTCACAGACTCACATCACAACTTTTGTTTGGCTTTTGTAGATTTGATTAAATGGATGAATTAATTGATATTTGTACATTCTTACTGTGTTATATAACTGATGTTTTATTTTTATAAAGTACTCAAAGACTGAAAAGTTCTTCCTTTTTTTTTTGACACAGGTTATCGACTGATATGATACAACAAAAGAAAACATTCCATGATACAATATGCGGTAAATTTCTACCTGTAAAGTGCTGTGAAACTGATGAATTACTGCTTTCCATAACCCTCGATCTAAAAATAACCCAAGCACTTCCAGTTGTGATCATTTTATTCTCATACTCTACACCTACAATGGACTTACATCTTATGAATTGTTTGGTAAACAAATTAATGTTTTTTTAATTGAATTGACAGAATCATTTCTCTTGAATTGGTAAAGTACTTGACTTAAAGTATGGTCATAGACGAGTGCTTGACGTTAAAATAACTTCATCAAACATCTTAATTAAGAGGACAAAGAATCTTTCAATGATCTGAACATCAAATGAACTGAAACAGCAATGACTCTAGACAGTGCACACTGTAGCAGACCCGTGAGGTTTTGGTGTGTCACTGCTGGATTGGGTCTCCGTTTTGGCACCAGGATGATTGTTTGCAGTGTGTTGGGTTTCATTCGTCACACTCCTGATCTCTGAGTGTTGTCTACGGAGGAGTCACTGTGATCAGAGAGCCTTGAATCAGACCTAACTGTTTGTTGTTGCTTTATTTACTTTTTAGAAATAAATGATTACTTGTTGATTCTCAGAGAAAAGATGATTTGTGGTAAGAGGAAAAGCAATGCAAATTATTTGCTTGCACTTTAAAGAGTTTGATCATGAAAAAGAGACTGGCTCTCCAGTGTGGTGCAGTGACAGGATCCCACCTGTGCAATCAGTCCAGTCGTGAAATTTCACCAACTTCCTGTTGGGTCAAGACCTCCAAACTTCATGAGATCTTCAGATGAGCTCCGGAGCAGAGTGCAGAGAGCCACATGGAGGGTTTCCATGGTCGAGCGGCAGCATCCAAGCCTGACGTCAGCAAGCACAATGCAAAGCGCTGGATGCAAAACCACACAGCCACTGGACTTTAGAACAGTGGAGACGTGTTCTCAGGAGTGACCAATCACACTTCTCCATCTGGCAGTCTGATGGACGAGTCTGGATTTGGCGCTTGTCAGCGGAACAATCTGACCTTAGAAATGCCCTTCTGAAAAAAAAACTGTCCAACATTCCAATGAACACCTTCATGAGCCTTCCCAAAAGAGATGAAAGTAGTTATAGCTGGAAAGGATGAACCCACATTATATTAAATCCTATAATTTGAGATCTGAGTTCATATGTGTGTGAAAGCAGGTGAGCGAATACTTTTGGTATTATAGTGCACGTCCATGCTATCCAAGCAAGGCTTGGCTGCAGTTTTCTCAGTGATCTTCAGGGGGCAGTGTGTACCTGCTGACAGAAAATGAGGGAGCCTGCTCCTCACTGCAACCTTGTTTTTGATGTATGACTGGGATGAAACTGAAATGGCACTTTGGACACAGAATGTAATTACAGCAAGGAAAAAAAAAATACCTAATCTGCTTAACACAGTTAGGCAGCTTTGTGAGCAGTGTGAACTCATTATTTTACAAAAAAAGATTAATGAATTGAAGAAAGACTGACGGAACAGAATCTGCCCTATTTTTGACATTTGGTATCTTCTTCTAAAACAGCAAAATGTCAAATGTACAAAGCAAAGAAGCATAAACTCTTCATAATCTGAGGCCAGATAAACAGCATCAGGTGGTTTCAGCACTAAGAACAAGCAGGACGGGGATCGCCTTGATGGAAAACATCATTGTGGTTAAAAAATATGAGCAACGTGAACAAGTGAGAAATTGAGAATAGCACTAAAACTGGGCTGCAGTGCCATAACTGCAGCTCGCCACCTCTGACACTTTGCATTGTTAGCACTAATGAAACTTTGTCTGTGTGCATCTGTGTGAAATCTGGTGGTTTTTGTGTGGTGAGGCTGTGACGCACCCTCACAGGCATTAAGGGCTTGTTTCGTTTCTACTGAAAATGTATAGAGAATGAAGGGAGCGCCAACCTGAGCAAAAGTCTCCTGTCGCTCGACATCGGGCGCAGATGGAGCTGAATTGATTATTAATCATTGTGCTCATCATGAGGAGCAGGAGCTCCGCTGAGTTAAAACCATGGACAGCAGTGGTGGACAGGAACTTTACCTCGATCGTCCAAAGATAATGATAGGCTGAATGTTATCATCATACCGAATATCTATTTACACTTCAAACCCACAAAGAGATATTAGCAATTATCGGGATGTGACTTTGGCCATGAGATATAATTCAGAAAACGCTTTCTTAGGTTAAATGACCCCCTTTTTGATTCAAGAGTGGGATTTTGTGCAACATTTCAAGAACAATATTCAGAGACTTGTTCAATATTTTATATCTATTCCCAATAGCTTGACATTTTTCAAATTTATTCTGTAAATGGTGTTTGGATTTTATTCTCAGCATCTTCAGTCGTCACAGTTCAACTGTAATCTTGACACCATTACTTCACATTCAATGTTTTACAGTTATGCTCGATGCTGCAAAATGAAGTTTCACATTTTTTACTTGTATGCAGACCTGGTGTTCAGTCTCTGATAAGACAAAATATTCCAGTGAATTGGAATCAGGAGCCTTCAAAATCAAAGCAATGTGCAGAGTTTTTTTTTTTTTTTCCCAGGTCTTGATTCTAGAAGGCATTGTATTATGATCTGTAAACTCTCACTTTGACAACATCAGGCCAGGGTTGAGAACGACTGTTGTCGATAATGACATTTTTACATTTGCAGTAATTATAATAGTGACCAACATTTTCATCTCCAGCCGAATGGGCCTGATGTGTTATGTGACTTCAAAAGATAAAGCCGGCTGAATTAATATATCCTATTAAATCCAGCGAAGGTTAAAAATACATATTTTCTTGACTTCAAAGCCTTTTAATTTGCACTTGCTAACTACTTTGCATACATGCAAAGGGTGAAAGACAGGCGTCAGGTGTACTGTGTCACAGCGGTGGTAAAGGTGTACATTATGATGTGCAGCTAATTACAGCAGCTGTCACAAGTTGTTCGGAAATAAACAACATGAAAGAGGCAGGATTTGGAGTAATCACTGCACATCAATGCAGCGCTGACTTTATTCTCAAACACATTAGAATCTAAAAATAAGAAAATCTTCGTGGTTGCTGTTCAGAGTCCTTTCATCTGCCAAAAAACACATTAATACAAAGAGATACAGAGTGAGAGAGATATGTCTCTTATTATCATTAACACTAAAAGAAAACTTGATTTGATTTAATAATAATAATAAAAAAAAAAACAACAACATTAAAACACAGCCAACCCAGCAACAGTTATAGTTTCTTAAATAGCCTCTGTGCACAGAGAAATAGAGATGACAAAAGAGACCATGCAACCCAATCAACCACTCCGCTTCCTCATTAACACTTCACACACTCGCACACAGTTTGGATCCAAATCAATATTATCAACAGACATATGCCAAGGAGGAGGAGCCGTCATCATACAAAGGACTACTTTTGTTTCTTTTTCTCCAACGAACAATTTGACATTTCATTATTTCGAGGACTAAAATACATTGGGTTTGTTAAAGAGAACAATGAAAGTTCCTTAATGGTACACAATTATTCACACCGGGTGCCTGGTTAAACAGGCGGCAACAAAACAGCTTCAGGTGCCGTGCCAGATCTTTGTCGTGTACGTCTCTAGCTGAAGAAAGCGGCGTGATTTCAGTCATTATCGCTGTGCTCACCATACGTTTCCCGTCTCAGCGGACTGTGTGCGAGACTTCAGTACATACTGCATCAAATCCAATCCTTATGTTCTTGTAATTAAAGACCGAGGGGGGAAACAATGTGACGGGTATTTGGTTATTAACCCTTTGTTTTTCTGTGCCCTGTCGTTTTGGCTTCGGTTGCACAAAGAAACAGCAACTATGACGTCAAAAATAAGGAGGGAACAAAAAAAAAAATCAATTTCATAAATTCAGAACTCAAACAATTATGTTACAGCAATTTACATACACTCTTCAGAGCTTTGTGAACTGATGGTGAACACCATCCTTACAAAATGAGAAAGAAGATATGAAATTTCAGAGCAGACATGAAATTAGACGAGGGCGGGAGTATATACACGCACCGATCGGCAGGGCTCGTAGCACAAGGCCAGCCCATCTCTCCTCCACACGACTTCCACTTAAAACTGAGCAGTCAATGGTTTGTCAGAAAGATGATTACAGACACTCTTGTCAGGTCTTAAAACACTGATGTACCTCAAGGAAATGGCAACAATACGCTATATGTTTCCTAATTCTACTGCTGGGACCTTTAGGTGCTGAACTGGAGTTTGTCTCGGACTCAGGTGGTCTCTGAGTCCAGCGTGAGTCCATTCTGTGGGTGGCAGTCGATGTCTCTCTCGCTGGGCTGAAGGTCGGACCGGCGGGCCGGGGCTGATGGAGAGACGGGGGTGGAGGGTCTCCGGCGTGGCAGTGGAAGGGCTCAGCATACATTTGGTGTCAGGTTGTCCTGAGATTAGCTCAGATACAGAGGTTTGTCTCTCTGAAGGCTGGGGGAGGCAGAAAGGAGGAACTCATGAGGTGGGGCAGTGATGGCACGCTCTCCTCACAAGCCAGAATATTTGTAGTTTCTTTGTGGAGTTTGCATGTTCTCCCTGTTCGTACATGGGTTTTTTTTTTTGTCTGGTTTTCTCTGGTCTAGAACATTTCTAGTTTAAGCTCTGTCCTAATTCTGACGTTTACACTGAACACTCGCTCTGTTCTAATGTTGGTGACTATCCTGGTAACAGTAAGTAGAAGATGTTATTACTTTAGAATGTTGGGATTTGAATTCCCAAAAAACAATGTGCTGTAGCTTTCCCTGAGTTTACAGCAGCTATAACCGGGTACCACCTACAACCACTTCCCACCAATAACACTCCAGAAGTAGAAAAGTTTTTTTGTGCTTCTGACTTTTGAAATATATCCTCCAGGGATGAGATGATTAGTCAGTCAATCCACTGTTTATTTTTTACAATTATTTCAAAAAACAATTTTTGCGAAATGTGATCAGTCGCACTTACAGCTATTTGAGCTACCGACATTATCAATTTGAAGAGCATAAATGCACAGTGCATGGAAGCTCCTTCATTGATATCACATTAAAACTTAATCTATTAAGCATAACCTCCTCATGGTGTCAGTGATGAAACACAGAATAACTCAGTCCATTAATCAACAAATGGTTTTTGAGTTGTTTTAGTCAAGTGGAAAAATTGTGGTTCCTTTTTCTTTTGCCTGAATTGTTTTCAGGCTCAGTTTTCCCCTTTAAAATTTATTTGAACTCTATGTTCTTTTATCAAATATGTTCAAAAATGCATAATACACTGGTGTTATTACTGGTGGCATTTCTGATGTTTGACACATTGATGAATCTTTGTGATTAGAAGGTCATACTTCAGTAGTTCCAGGGTAGCACAGAAATCATAAGTGTATGGGCACAACGGGGTATAATCGGTTTTTACATGAGATATAATAAACAGGAATCATGGTTATGAAAAGTAGACCCGCCAAAACCCATGCCACAGAATAGTAAACACATTAACAACCTGTTTTTGTACTCTGTGTCAATACCCACCCGTTGCCATGGTAATCAGTGCTCCAGTCCAGAGAGGGGTGGTGGTGGTTCGGCGTGTGTCGCCCCAGCTGGTGGTAGTCCACCGATGATGACATCACTGCGCCGTTATTCAACATGCCTCCTCCGATTGGCTGGTAGTCAGACTGAAGGGAGGCCGGGTAGCCCTGCAAGCAAAAACACACATTCACTTTAAAAAGGAGAAATTAGGTTATAAGATACATTAAGAGTGTTTCTAAGAACCAAAAACCTGTGACAGTACTAACAATATACGTGGATCTAGATATTGATTTTATTCCTCTACACATAAACATGAAAACCCATGAGTTAAGAGGTTTGACGTGAAAATCAGCAGTTAACACAGCAGAGTGAGAGACATGAGGTGAAGATACTGCATCAACTGAAGGAGATATATAGATGCTAATATTCACGAAGAAAAAAAACCTGAAAGCTAATTACTGTCGTCTGGACTGTTGATTTGACCTGCTTATCAGCAGGTAAACTCAATTAGCTGCAGCAGAAAGCCCCTGAAAACTGTTAAGACACTTCAAAACCAACGCTCTTTGTTCTCTTTTTGAAATAATTGTGAAGACAGGCAGCAACAAATGCATTCAGTGAAAAAAAATCCTGAAATTTAATTGCAGAGCTTGCCTGAACATTATATCTTTTAAGCTTCATTCTAAGAGAGGCAGTATTTTAATTTACAAAATATGACCTCACATCGATTCTCAAACTTTACTCAGTTTGCATCAACTGCAATAAAGAATTATAATATTCTGTACAAAGGCAGTAAATTTAAATACATGATTTATTTGCCATTAAAAGCAATGAAAACAGAACATTCTAATTAATGTATTAAAACTAGGACATGAAAAGATGACATGTCTGGGTAAAAGACAGTTTGCTCACTGTAATTGCCATGCATTGTAATGCAACAACCAGCACAGTATCTTGTTAGAAGGAGAAACTGAAAAAGTTTTTTTCTGAATTTTTAAGGGTCACCATGATATTCTTCCCCGCTGGTACCAAAATTAATGTAAAATGACAGACTAAACAATTCTGACCTGCTTGACAAGTGTGAGAAAAAAATGGTCAAACTGAAGTTTTCCTGTGAGCATTCGGCTAAAGGACATATTTTAATAATGATGTGAGTCTGCTCAGATTTATTTAAAAAGTGGTTTCAGTGGACATGATTCTTGTTAACCAAGGAAAACCCTGAAGTGAAGGAATATGGTGAAAACTTTGGCTCTGCTTTACCTGAGAGAATGAATAATTCAATTCTTATGATTATTGTCATCGTCATACCAAGTACAGCGTGACATTCTACAAGGTAGCAATGACAACCAATCGCAGCAATCCAACGGTGGTCTGAGAAGAGGTGGACAGAAAGCTGCGTGTTCACGTGAAGAACTTTCAAACACCACACAGAGAGGTCCTGATTCAGACTCAAAGCCTGGATACTGTCACTGTGCTAACCACTACATCACTGTACGGCTCCAGCATTCAAACTCTTGGAGCGAAATGACATTTGCAACATGGAGCCGCCAAATGTTAGCAGGTTGATGCAAAGAAGATCACTTTTTTTTCCAAAGAAGAGCAATGCTAACTTCTGAAGCACTGGGTGCATGTTCACTTAAAATATAAGACTCTGATCAATACTTAAAGGAATTCATAATTAAAATTTCTTCACTGCATAACTTAAGGATCACATTTTTTCCACTTCAAATAAGCCCAGAAAGCCCACATTTACCATGGGATGTACTTACTTTTTTACATGGATCAAATCAAAGCCTCAAAAAGGGGCTGTCTGAGTTTTCCATGAGGATGTCTGGCAGTTTCATAAATAACTCCGTTCAATGGAGTTACATTGACTATTCTTGAAATGCACCAGGTCATTACTTGGCAAAAGTCATTAAAAAGGTAAAAAATCCTTTACATGCGGTTAAAGTGTCTTTGAGCAGGTTTGAAAGGTGGCCTGTTTACTTCCTCCTTTAACCTGAATGCGTCCATAGACAGTTGATGCAAACCAGCCATTAGCACCTCTTTGGCAAAATGGATTCTGATGAATGGGGATGCGAATGACGACCTGCATCGCGCTGAAGTGAAAAGGAGACAGATCAGTTGCAGGTTCATCAGCGGTAATTACAGAGTTTTGAGTATCTTTCTGATTATATCATCTGCCATCAGGAGGGAGGAGGAAGAAGAGGAAGAGGAGAAGAGGGGAGGACAACTGAAGATGAAAAGGTAAGAGGAGAGGGGGGGGGAAGGAGGTGTGTGTGTCTTAAAACCATAGGATACGTGAGGGAGGAGAAGGAGATGGAAAAATGAGTGCAGGCGATGACAAGTGTAGAGGAGTGTGCAGGGGGGAGAAGAGAGGGAGAGGGGGGACTGAAAGGGAAGTTAATCTGAGTGTTGTGAGTGAAAGAAGAGAAAGAGGAGGACAGCAGGTGGTTGGGTTCTCCCTCGCTCTCCTCCCCCTCTCCTCCTCTACCTCACCTATTCATCTATTGTTGAGCAAATTCTTCTCCTTCACTCCTTCACAAAGACCCCATCTGCCTCTTTTGTCTCTCTCTCTCTCTCTCTCTCTCTCTTCTCCCTCTTCCTCTCTCTCTTCCTCCCTTCCCCCAGTAATTCTCACTCTTCACTCAGTAAAAAAAAAAAGAGAAATAAATAAAAAAATAAAAACTTTGGAGCTCTGTCACTGTGTCCTCTCCTTCTGCAGTTTCTCTTTTTTGTTTGGTCTCTTTTCTTGGAAAAAAAAATGCAAAATGGAAGAGGAAAAAAAGGGATTATGGGAGTGTGGGATTTAGAAGTGCATTATAAAAAGAGGGATAAAATGGAAAGTGAGACTCAGTGGTGATCTAGTTCTGCATATTTTAGCAAGTCTAGAGGGTATTTGCTTCAAAGTGTCTCATACAAGACATAACATAAATTTGTGTCACACGTGGGCATCCCGCTCTCACTGCTGTCGGAACAAAATCACTTCTAAACAAATGACGGGCTGACTGACGTGCTGACTGATTGGCTGTGTGACTTTAATTAGTAAATTTAGTTAAATTAGGAAAAAAACAACAGAGACAAGAATAACTGGCACATTAGATCACTTAATCCACAAAACTTCATAATTTCAAAAAGAATCTGTGGATTGTTATCCGAAGATTTGAAAAGTTAAAGTACAGCAAAAACACAGCAAAGAGGAGGTCACCAACTAGTGTGTGTGTGTGTGTGTGTGTGTGTGTGGTCCATGTTGAGTGGGATAAAAATTGCTTGCACACTCAGACGTCTCAGGTTTGACCTTCCCTTTAGGGACAAAGTGCATGTGTTAAGGTCATGGTTAGGATGAGGGTGGGTATGTAGTCATGATGGTTAATGAGATGCAGTGTGTGTGTGTGTGTGTGTGTGTGTGTGTGTGTGTGTGTGTTCTCGTATTTCTATCCTTGTTGGGGCCAAATGTCCCCACAAGGATAGCAAAACGTGGAACGACGTGCCTTGTGGGGACCTTTTTCCGGTCCTAAGTAGGAGAAACAGTGTTTTCTTGACCATGTTGTTGTTACTGAAAAAAGTAAAAGTGCAAAAACATTTCTTTAGGGTTAGGCTTTATTGTGGTGTGGGTTAGGGTTAGGGTAAGGGTCAGGGTTAGGGGCTAGACATGAATGGGAGTCAATGGAAGGTCCCCACAAGGATAGAAATACGAGACTGCGTGTGTGTGTGTGTGTTTGTGTGTGTGTGGGAGGGTGAGAAGAATAAGTTAAAACTGAGTTCAAAGGGACTTGTGTATCGTATCTTTCCTGATGAATACTCAACTACATTCCGCCTGAATAAATCTGAGGTGTGGCACATGCAGACAATAAAGACATTTCCTGTCTCTCCTTCAGTACATCTGATCACATGGGCGTGGCTTTGCGTCCATGATGCTGTCTCAACACTTCTTGAACTGTTTCGGGTCTCCAGTACTGACAAGCAATAAACGGTTCACAAGACACACACAGCTGACTGTTCAATTACCACTAATATTGTCCAATCCTTGAATACTGATTTTGTGAGGATATAAAGTAGTGTAGTCTTTACAGCTGGCAAGCAGTACATTCCCTAGATTACTTTGCTTGCTTCACTTGTTTGTATTTTGTCTTCAGTGTGTTTTTATTAGCCCTTTGCTTTCACAGGTTAAGCACCTTTGGCTTCACGTTTGCGTTTATAGATTTGCCACCGGTCTCCTGAATTAATCATTCAGATCTGAAAATTGGTCTCTTTTCACATTCTGTCTCAGTTAAAAGTTAAGATAATTTGCTTATCAAGTTTATCAGCTCCATTGCCCTGTTCTTGCAAATCACTGTACACAGAGCAGAACAGCGTGACCGTCTGTACTTTACAGAACGAACCTTCTCTCAAAACGACTTCATCAACCAACTGTGTTCAAAAACGAGGATCACTGATGAAGGCAGAGGGCAGACTGACTAATTGATCTGATGCTGATACAACTTCATCTGATTTCACTGTCAGGAGTCACAGAGCAGAAACATGGTCTGTGGTGGGATTTTAAAACATCCCTCATCATACCTAATGAATTCCCTTGGGGAAACTCTTTCTTCCTGACCCATCCTATTTCTAGCATGTGGGGGTGCAGCCAAATTATGGCACTCAGGGACCTGGTGGGGGTCAAGGGTCTTGCTCAGGGACCCAGAGTGGTGACACGCTTGCGAACTTCTGATCCCAGGTCTGCTTCTCTGACCTCTAGGCTGTCGCTGCCCAGTTCACTGAACCTCCTCTCCTTCACTCCTTATGCCTTGCTGCTCCATCCTCAACATCCTTTTCTCTTACAAACTTAATGTTATCGATCTATTTCTCTGTCTCGTCACACTCACACACTGATGGTGGCAGCTGCCATGTAAGGTGCTCAACCCACTTTGGGAGCATTTGGAGTTCAGTGTCTTGCTTGAGGACACTTGGATATATATAGATAGCATGAGCTGGAGGATTGAACTATAACAAATGCGATTGGAAACTGGTAAACAAACAAACTTAACAGGTTTGCAAAAAGCATCTTTAGAAGTGACTGGCAGCAGATTCATTCAGCCCACAGCAGCTTGTGTGTCACTCGTATTGTTAACTAAACAGAGGTTGTAAGATTCCAGATTGAATGCGGCTGACCTGTGTGATGGCCGGGGAGTGTGCCATCCCCAGTGAGTGTCCACTGAGCTGTTGGTGCTGATGGCGCGGGCTGTGCAGGCCTCCCAGGTGTGCCTGGCTGTGGAGGGGCGGGCTGATCTGGAGTGGAGGGGTGGATGCGGCTGCCACGCTGCCCAGGGACAGGGCCCCCTGGTGGGGGACGCTGGGCCTCGGTACGGTTCCCCTGGAGGACAGGGCCTGCAGCTGGGGGTGGATCTGAGTGTGCGGGTGTGTTAGGTGGGGGCCGAGGCCGGGGCTGGAGGCGTGGGAGGGGTGCGACGGGTGAGGGTACGACATGTACATGCCGGGGTGCTGAGGGTGAGGGAGAGGGTGAGGGTGGGCGAGTGAGCCAGCGGAAGGGTGCTGGCCCGGGTGGCCCGGGTAGATCGAAGATTTGGGAGGAAACATTGAGGTAGAAGAAGAGGAGGAGGAAGAGTGGGGCGGCTTCATTTCAGATGGGTCATTGTAGCTCTGGGAAGGAAGAAAAGTCAAACGTAATAATTAGTTTTGCAAGCTTCGCATTTCTGTATCCTTCAAGGGCTCAGTGTGTGTGTGTGTGTGTGTGTGGTACCTGTGAGACCAGGCTGGCTCTGTAGGCAGCCAGTTGTTTCAGATACTCCTTCTTCGCCGTCTCCGTCTTCTTCTTATACACCTGCAACACAAACGATAAACCACAAGGAGTCTTCAGTGAACAACGTAATCAGGCAGTTTTCATTCGTAATAATATTGTTTCCTGGTAAAAGCATCATGGGAATGAATACTATTTTCCTCTCAGCTGACACATTTCTCTAATAACAAATAATGAATTTCCAATGTACTGCCAGAAGACCGTTCTCTGAATGCGGCCGCTGCAGGAATCAATTGACAGGCCATTTGCAGAAATGTTCAGACTGTAATAACTGGGGAATCTCAGGTGTATTATTACAGAGGATGCAGTTGATTCTTGTCACAAAGATGATCAGTCTCACTCAGGGTACATTTACTTCCTTTATGGTTTCTCTGAACAAGATAAACATGCTCACTCTCATGAGGATTATTCAGTGGTTAGGTTTGTGGTTTTAGGTGCAAAAAGATGACAGAGACAAAAAAAGCCAAGATAAGCATGACTGTAATGTAAACATTGTCTTATTGTTGAGATATATGTGCGTTTTTTTTATTTGTTATTACATTTTTATCACACTAAATGTGTTTTCATGGCTCCTTTTAAAACCAGTGAAGCATTGAACACACAAAGCTGCTGTTGTTGATGTATGGACAGAAAATCTATTTCTTGTTAAAGGTGCATTATTTTGAAGATTTTGTATCACCGATGACAGCAGATTAACCACTATCTTCACACCGGCAAGCGAATGGGATCCAACCTGTTTCTGCTCCTCTCCCAGGCCGTCCCACATGGACGCCACGATCTTTGACACTTCCCCGAAGGTGGCATTGGGGTTCTGGGCCTTGATGTTGGCTTGGGTGTCCCTGAAGAACAAAGCGTAGGCTGACACTGGCTTCACCGGCTCATTGGGGTCCTTTCGCTTCTTCTTCTTTGGTGTTTTGGGTTTCTTTGAGATGTCCACTGTTGCAGGTCGTTTCTCTCCCTGCAGAGAACAAGGGCAAAATATTGGAGAATTGCTTTGCTTACATTATTACAAGACTGCATTTGAAAAATTCACACATGAGTCACAGGACAAAGATGTAACCACAGCATGTTTTTTGAGGTTATGCAGGAGACCAACAGCAGACATGAAGGGAAACTCCCCAGCAGCTTCTCAAACAGAGTAGTTGAAAGCCAATCGTGCAAAGAGAAGATCATGTTTCCATGATACCACAGCAAAAGCAAAATATAGAAACAGTCATATAATATTCAAAAGATCAGCCAAGCTGCTCCAGCTGGGCTGCTTGGTGTGTATATATTTATCTCTATGACATGATTTCAAACTGGTTGTTCACATTTTGAACTGATTGCAATGAGTCAGTTTCGAATTCCTGATAAATGATTTTAGCTCAAGTACAAAAACCAAAGTGACTTCAGCTGAAGTCTGTGGTCATAATGACGAACATTTTATGAAGGGACTTCATTTCTGTGCCTTTAAATCCATTTCATACTTCATAATGATCTATTATATGACTATATTTTCTTGGTTTGGGGTCAGTTTATAATATTTTCTACTCAATATATCCTTCAATGTCAGTTCAATGTTTTACCTCCACTGATTGATGAGTCCATTTCATTTTTTCACGCCAACTCAGATTTAGTGTATACCATAGGGTGAACTACATGGTCAGGTGAACACAAGTTAATAGAACAGCAACAACCCTTAAACATGAAGCTTTGATCTGACTCATTTTATGGTTTCTCCTTCCGTGTTCTCATAACCCTGAGCTACCGAATCCCAGGACAATATTTTTTTCCCCCTTACCCTGAGTCCGTCATCATTGTCGTCCTCATGTGCGGAGCTGGATGGAGACGGTGTGGCGGATTTACTACCAGGAGGAGAGGGGGAATTGTGGGTAACGGAGTTCCCACTCAGACCCAGCTGGGACTGGTTGATGGTGGACAACTGGCCCTGCTGGCTCATTCCTGATTGGTTCCTGGGTCCGAGCGCTGCTTCGATTGGCTGTTGGCTGCTGGTGAACCGAGAGTCTGAGTTCACCATCTGCTGCATCTGCGCAAAGCAAAAACGATAGCAAACAAATTGAATCACTTAAGGTGTTTTTTGCTTATAAACATGTACCTATCATTGAATTACTGTGGTAATTATAACATAATTTTCACAGATACTCAGTGAGCCGATTATCAACTTTCCAAAAAAAAAAAAAAAATTCTCTCCAACATTTAAATTGAAATAATGTCAAAAAGAAGAATCAGAAAATAAAAAAAAAGTAGTTGGGGCTCACCGTGAGAAGAATAATATGTGTCAGCACATTTTAGCTGTGAGTCAAGTACTGTATTTGTTGCACCTGCAGACGAGCTGTGTCATTTCAAAGCACCCAGTCAAAACCTAAATGACACTTTCAAACCACCATTTCTAGTAATCAACACATTGCTCCACTTCCACAGTTAGAAGCTGTCAACTGGTATGACTTCAGCTGAGACATTCAAATTCAATTCAAAGTCGGTCTTTTTTTTGGGGGGATGTTTAGGTGGTTTTGGAAGTCAAATTTAAAAACACAACAGATAGATATTAAGACAAATTATTCCAACTAATCTTCATGTATTAATATTTATGGTTAAAAATGCTGCATTCTGTAATGTACAAATAGGCATTTTGTTTATTACTTTTGTCAGGCATGTTCAATGACATAACTTGCAAAAGATGCGCCTGAATTGAACAGTAATTATGATATTACAACCTTTTCTAATAGTGAAATAAAAAGAGAAAATGATGTTACTCAGTATTACTGTATGTCTTAGTCACTGACGATTTCCCTGTGTTAATACACTGTTTTACCAGTTTCAAATAACCTATAAAACAAAAGCCGATCCTAAATGAATAAAGTCTGAGGTAGCCAATTGACGATTGTGCACATGTACATATGAGAGAAAAGTTGAAAGAGAACATAAACAGACATATGTATTCCTTCTGGTGGTTAAGAAAATGAGTGTTACATTCAATGGCCACACCTTAAAGAAATAGTATTATCTAAATTGCTGCAAAAACATTGATAAATTTGACACCTTTGCAACTGAATCTAATATTTCTACCTACATTTGGAAGAGGTGCATTCATTTATAATAAGCTACCAGTGAAAACAATGAAGGTTTTACCAACATTGGAGTCAGTGAACTGGGCAGATTAAAAAAAATAGTCAATGAACAGACAATGAATAATGGACTTATTTCTAAAATTTTCTGGTGAAAGAAAAGGATTTGAGAATAGATTATTAAAAACTAAAACAGCATCAGAGGCATGTATCATGCTCATGTGACAGACAAAGCTTTCAGACTGGGTCTGCCTTTATTTGGCAGGGCTTGTACAGTGTGCAGCAGCCCAGGATTCAGCAATAATGAAATCTGATAGTAACTGTGGCAACAGGCAATACAGGTCTGAGAGAAGACGGGATCAGAAGTCATTTAAAAGCATCAATTCCTCCTCACGTGTAAGTACATCAGTGCTCAGATTTGAAACTCAATTTGCAGCACTCCCGAGAAGTTGCAACGCAAGTTTATGTGGATGAGAAGAAGCCAAGTCCCCAGGTGCAGACTGAGCAGATACAATCACTGATCCATTCATTTCAGGGCCTCAATAACTTTTCACAAAATGTTTACTACAAGATATAAAAGTGACCAGACAGCCTGGCTTGCGCTTCTACGGTCACGCGTGTGTCATGAATGCATAATGCACAATTCTCTATTGTTGTCTTCCAACAACAAACTAGGATTCTGCAAAAAACAAAAAAGGGAAAGATTCTTGATTAAATCACATAGAAAATTAAACAGAAATAAACACATTCATAATAAAGCCATTGTAAAAATATAACTCATGATAATCTCTGAGAACAGATGGTGGTGAAAACAAAGAGCAAGGAAATATTTCATTTCGTTCAGATAAGCACAAACAGGAGAATATTTTTTTTAAGAAGATAATTAATGTTTGACCGCCTCATTGTGTTTGATTTTAGCCTTTTAATTCTTCACAACTTTTTTCCTGCCGACGCGTAAGCAGCGTCACAGTGAGTCAGTCATCAGTTTTATTCAGTCCATTTCTTCGGAAAACAAAAGTTAACATTTCCAACTCCCTCAGCATGAGAACTTTGACACATATCATCACAAATACCAAAATGCAACACGGATGACGGCGAGCACGCAGACTTTCCCCCTTACTAAGCACCGAACGATGGCGGATGTGGTCTGGAGCGACGTGCCCCTCCTGGGAACACATTACCTGAACTCAGTTACTGGCAACAGCATCTGAATACTGCTGTGGTATTCAGATGGAACAATAAGTGACATTTCTCTGACATGGGAAGAGGCTTCACACTGATGTATGTGCCAGTGGAAATGCTGAAAAATAGTAGCTGTGGTTTGGTCGAAGCAGAGACGGGACTCCAGCAAATGTCAAATCGGTGAACAGTCACAATGTCCTGTCAATGTTTTCCAGGAAACTCCGTTTCTTTAAAAACTGATGAATGAGCGACTTTGATATTCATAACACAAAGACAAAAGAAAAAGGAATTGATTAAAATGAACCAATCAACGCATGGCTATTTATTAACTATAGCCCATATATGTTGATGATCTGCTCAGCTGCTTCTTGATACGGAGGGTGCTGAAACACGTCAAGGAAGCATCTTGCACCAGCCAGTAGCTCCGACACTCAAAGATCGAGACTTTACTGAATTACTTTGTATGAAAATAATCCAGATTTTAAGCTATCGGGCTGAATGTGACGGATTCAAAATGATAAGCTGATAATAAAGTTTCAATGAGGCAACAAAATGTGCTTAATATCACAAATATTAAAACAAAAGCAGCGATATTTGACTGAAAAACAAGGTCAAAAGGTCACAACAAAGACACAGATTTCGCCAAGATGATGACAGTATGAAAAAAGGTTGAGAACTGAGTTGGGCCACAGATAACCTTTCCTTAACTGTAGGTGGGAGGTCATTTCTGATGATATCGTGAGAGAAGAACACAGGGGACACCCCTGACACCTGAGTGATGACTAATATATGCAAATAGAAGGAGGAAAAGATGTGGCTGTACAAAGCAGAGTCATATCTCAACATGAGCTTTGGTATTGATGAAGTCTGTTGTGTATGAATGTCATATGCACTTCATATGCACTTTCATACATTTCTGCAGACATTTCGCTTATTTTCTCATTCGGTTATGGCAAGCTCCTACAGAGCCCACCCAGTGTAGACATTTTCATTGTTCTGTATTAGTAAATGACAAAAAAACTAAATAAATAATATCTATAAATATAAATATTTGACTTGCTCCTTCTTAGAACTTAATTATGGTGGCTCTGGGTTTCTTGGATCACATCAGATGGCATTAGACTGTTTTGACCACATTTTGTTGCCTTTTTTGAGTGCCGTATTCAAATTGTGTGTGCTTTTTTTGTTCTACATCAGAAAACTGAAATGAAACCTTTTAGAAATGGTGCCAGAAGGAAGACGATATTAACTGCAGATATCAACAGTTATTTCTAACCTAAATGATATCGAAGTAAATGCATGATATGAAACGCATGCATTTTGACTTTACTCTACATAACTCTCACATATTCTCTTGCTGAAGGTGCTTTGCTAGCATCTGGACCTCTGGGAGAGAAATAGACCCTGGTAATGGTTTCATGTGCTGCTGCATGTGCGCCAGGCTTCAGCCAGTATGAGCAAACAGGAGATTTGTGATTTTAATCTGGTTTTCTGGTTTGAAAAGGGTAAAAAAAAAAACCAGACAGATAAAGACATTTATTAAAATTACTAAAAAAGAAGAGCAACAAAGTCCTGGATAATCATTTAGGAGACTCCATCTTCAATTTCAGGTGGAGAAACAACCAGAGGAGTCCACTTCGCAATATTAACTGCAACTGAGTAGTCAGTCTTGCCTCCTGGAGGAATAATACACACACACACGCACGCGCATGCACGCACGCGCACACACAAGTCTTTCTAGCCCCCCTCACCCACCCCGATTAGACTGAGCCAGGCATGGTTGCTAGGCAACCGTAATTCATGGACTGGCAGTAAATGTATGTTAGTATGAAAATATAAAAGTGTGTGTGTGTGTGTGTGTGTGTGTGTGTGTGTGTGTGTGTGTGTGTGTGTGTGTGTGTGTGTGAGAGAGAGAGAGAGAGAGTGAGAGAGACGGAGAAATAAGACCTTCCCTTCAAGCTACCAAAATAATTATCTCTATTGTTATCCAGTTAATGGGTTAATCACAACCAAAGACAAGATGGGAAAAATGTGAATTTAATTAAAAGTTATGAAGAAGAAAAAAAACACAGTCTAAGTTGTGGTGCTTAACAGTCATTTTAATTCAGCTGAAGTCAGGGTCTCGCACCTCTCGTGTTGCTTCAAAATGACACTTAATATTAGAGTGCGTATGTTCAATTTGGAGACGGAGACAACAGATGCAAAAACTAAAAGATGATGAGTGGGAGGTGAGACAGTTTCCTTAATTAAAAAAAAGGAATAGGAGCAATCTTTATTACAGATGCTGACACTTACACACCTCTCTGCCCCCTCCACACACCCCCACACCTCTGCCCCCCCCTCCTCCTCCGAACAGCCAGTTTCTATGACAGTTGAGGTAAGTGCAAATCTGGAGTCAAGCTTTCATTTCTTCACTGTTTGACACAGTGAGCCACATCTGAATGTCACAGCTAAAAGCAAGATTTTCACTTTACTGTGAAACGAAGACTTGAAAATACGAAGCAAATGTCAGATCCACCAGCTGCCATGACTGGCCTTCAAATAACGCAGCCGCCGGCGATATCACATTCACACAGTTTAGGTGGATAAAATGTGGAGATATACAGTTAAAATGCACCTGAGGGAAATTAATTCGAATCTGAAGACGCATGCGGATTGTTAATTTGTTAAATATAAATGATGCGAAGCCTCAAAACACATATGTAAAACATGTAAAAGACATTTCTTTTAACATAACAGACTAAGTACAACTTTAAAAAAGTATAGCTTCAAAGTGTAAAAGATTAATATTATTATAATGTCGATGAATGACACCTGTAGTTACTAAAGAAGGGTTAGAGAGGAAGAAGGGTGAGAGATCAGTTACAGTACGCACACATATGTATTATTTTGAATTAGTTTCACAGTAATTTGTGTTTAGAACCTCAATCTTTCATCTCTAATGAATAAAAAGATCTCACACGTTGTTTTCAGATAGGTATTATTAAAAAAAAAAATGGCACCGAGCAGTTTTCCATTTTCTATCAAACGTCACCCAGGCTGGTTTTGGGCAAAGGTTAGGACAGGTTGACAGTCCATCACTTCTATCACCCAAAACAGCTCTGAACCAAGAACGAGTCGACTCAAAACACTACTGTGGCTTTACAGAGTTTTAGCTGTTGGGGAGACAAACAGTCTCCTTCACTCAAGTCCTGTCAAGGTCTGATTTTTATAGGCTTTCATGATTTCAACAAGTAAAGTGGAAGACTGCTTGCAAGTAGTAGCATCTGCCTGTTAATAATTTGTGGATTTTTCATATTTGATTGAGTAATTTGCAGTTTGGAATCTCTCAAATGTTTTAACAGTCAAGATGAGAATATTATAATAGATGAGAATGGTTGGAAGTTCCTCTGTATTTTAGAAGATCGCCCATCCACATTACAATGACGCTGTGAGTTGAGGCTACAAGTATCTGAAGAGCTGATGAAGTTCAGAAACTGGCTTCATCTGAAGGGAAATACTGGAAAGTGTGTGAGAGGCGAGAACACTAGTAAACACAGTGGTATGCATCTGTGTTGGGCTATAATGACAAAAAGCTGGTTAGTGTCTACTGCATTCATTGATTGTTCAACTTGCCATGAGGAATTGATTTAGACTGAAAAATCTTTTTCCTAAAAACCATAACGACAACAGGCAGTCTCATCATAGGGTAATAAGGCAAAATGGTGCAAAGTTTGAACTATGAGGTGTTTGACCAGTGACTGCTGGGATGTGTATGGAAGCAAAAAAATAATTGGCTGGTGCTTACAGTTTAAAGTTACCAATTTATTAATTTTACCCATCTTTGACTGAATCCTTAACACCAGGAGCCCAGAGTGAGGGATTTCCTTGGGTCTACTCACCACAGACAGGGTGCTGGTCATCGGACCGCTGTCCGGACTGAATGTGCCCCCGTCTTGGTTCAGCATGGCGGCGCTGTCCTGACCGCCGGCCATGGCGGGCAGATCCATGCCCTGCAGCTGGTAGGGGTGGTGAGAGGCAGAGCTGGACGGGGGGTCCAGAGGGTGGTACGGCCCGGAGGAGGAGTCGTGGGGGAGGTGGGGTGGCAGCATGTGGTCTGGCAAAGTGGGCGGAGTGATGGGAGGGATGTTGAAGTCGTCATCGCCCAGACCGCCCACCGGGTATGACTAAGACACAAAACACACAAAAAACATAAAAGGCGTTTAAAGTCATCTTCGATCTGTGTTGGTTACATATCACATGACCGAGTGGCCAAAAAGAACGCAAACTATTGACGAAAGAGCTACGAGCTAAATCTGAATCTGACATTATGGTGCTGCTGTGGCTCCGCTGGGAGAGTCAGCCTTCTAACCATCTCAATGCTGGTGGTTTGATTGCCATCTCACATGTTTCAAAATGTCTTTGGGCAAAGAAGTGAAACCCAGATTTGCCCTTCGTTTTGTACAATCAGCTTACACGGCTGTGTTAGTCACTGCTGTGCAAAAGAATGGAGACGACTGATCATGTGAAGCACACTGAGGCTGCTTCAGCAGTCTAATGCACCTAGTGCATGAAAGATGAAAAAATTCAAATGCACGCATGTTGATTAATACATTTCTTTTTCTTTTTCTTTTTTAGAAACACATAATTACAGAAGTCATAATGTTATTATAATCTTGGCATGTTTGTTGTCCCCCACAATGATCACATCTGCTCAGTCCTATATTCACAGTCTTATATCTAAGGTGTACGCAAATTTCATCACACTAACAAAGTCAAGCATTTTCCTGTTAATTGATCTTGCGAAGAAACAAGTTTGAGGAAGCCGTCACATGTTGATATGCACAGCATGTAAAAACTTAGGTGGATGAGCAATGTTGTTATCAGCGGTGTGACAACTTGTAGAAAATCAATAAGAATTGTATAGGGGGGCTATAGGAGCCCAAAGTGTCAGGAGACATTACTGTCACAGTTAATAGATGGGTGAGATTAGAAAAACTGCCCATTCTAGTTACCTTGGAGAGCTGAATTCAGTCTGAACTGCAGCTCTGTGTTGTGTCATGTAGTCATTCTTCCTCAGCAAGAGCTCCTATCACAGACTAATTATCACTAATGATATTCCCAGTCTTGAAAGAAAGCCTCGAGAACAAATGCTCGCTCATTCAGCAGCAGAACAATACAGTAATTTATATGTACAAGCCCATTTCGCCTGAGAGAATAGACACAGGCAGATCTTTGTATGTAAAAATACATCAGTGCTAATCTGACATGCAAAAAAGGAGAACCAGCAGCAGTCCCTGTATACCATAACAAATTATTCTGAGAGTAAAGACACATAAAAGGAAGACATGAAGAGGGAAATGGAGTGAGAGAATCATGCGAGAGAGGAGTGAGAGACACGAGAGTGAAAAGAGAGAGAGAGAGAGGCAGTGTTAGAGAAGCCTTCTCATACTAATCTGACAGAGGAGATCTTTTATAGAGACTGACAGCCTTTTCTGCTTGGCTAGCCACACCAGTCTCTCCATCTCGTACTCTTTTGCTCTTCATCTCTCACCATCCTTCTTCCAACCCTCTTTTGCTCTCTCGTTCCCCTAATCTCCCCCTCGATTTCTCTTTCATCTCTCACTCTTTCACTCTGTGTAACTCTTTGCTGTCCTATCACACGCCCGCGTGCGCTGGTGAGTTATAACTTGCATGACTTGTGAGCTAAGTGACGAGTTAGGGGCTGCGTTACGTTATATATTTAAATTCTCTAAGTAATTCAAAGCCACTGCGAAAAAAAAAAAAAAAACCACGACTCTGGCTCACAGATTTACTATTTTAAAATAGGATGTGGGAAACTCACACACGTAATGTACAATCAGGAATATGCATATAATCTTTAACTGAAGGGAAACACTGCAATTACCCTCTTTCCTTTTGTTCATTTTTATGGATGCGAGTTAAATCAGAGGTAAACTGTAATTTTGTGGGTCACCCAAACGCTGACAGAAAGACCACGAGCGACTAAACTCTTTGTAATGATATTCTAATTTAAGCATATGCAAGTTTTAAAACAAAGATAACAGCCTATAGTTTTTATTTAGCCAACAATGCTGTGAAGACTAAACAGCCCACAGAAAACAAGTACTTTATAAATACTGTGACCCTGATTCATCTTATTTTGACCTTGTGATAAGCTCTGCAGCCTCTTCAGCAAGCTCCCAGCATTCTGCACACACACACGCACACACACACAAAACTTGTTTATGTGGTTCTTTTTGCCATCTGGCTCCAATGTTGCAATAAAACTATTAAAGGCATGTCAGTAAAGCCACAGCGCTGCACTGGATGACGTGTTTTCATCACCATGCATGGTGGTCGGTCCGTATCTTTCTCTCAGACATTTCAATACACATCTCAATAAACTCGGCAAGTCTGAGCTGAAGCTGAAGCATTTCTAACAGCATAATGCTGTGTAATTGTTTGATTGAGTGAACGCCAGCCCGTTAGGAATCTAAAGACATCTTTCAAAGTTTGCTTTTTCCAATGACCCCATTAAGTAAACACCACATGGTCTCACCAAGTGAAAAGTAGTAGCTTTTCCTTTCACCTGAAATCCTGAGAAAACTATCAACTATGCTTTCCATCTCTGACTGATACCATAACCGAAGATTTTCTCATACAAATATGTGGCAAAATTTAAAATAAATCACAGAAATATTACATAGTGTTGAATGTGGTCTGTCATAAGCATATATTATTAATGTGGCACATTCAAACACTTTCAAGCAGTTGAAGAAATACTTGCATTTTGAAAATGTGCCAATGATATTATTTCTGTGTTATGAATGATCACAAACTGCATCAACATCAGTGTGACAAAATCTGAGCCAATGCCTGCGATGTGTATCTATAATCCATCCATCCGTCCATCTTCTGTTCTGCTTTATCCAATTCAGAGATGCGAGGGTGCTGGAGCAGACCTCAGCAGAAAATATTTTTAAAAATTAGCCTGCTAATCCTCAAACACTTACATTCACACCAAGGGGCCATTTGAAGACACCCATTAACCTCATATACATGTTTTTGCACTGTGGGAGGAGTCTCCACTCCAAAAAAATAAAAAAAACAAAGCAGCCGCCCAACCACACTTGAACTGGAGAGATTCATTAAATATGCATTTCATTAAACTCCTAATGTAGCAACTATGTGCTTTGGGATCAATTACATGAATCCAACACAGAGAGGTCATTGATGTGTGTGCTTTTGGACATATCTGATTATTAATCACCACATTATGTGCAGATGACACCAGGATTTCAGGGCAAGTCAATCAACCGCATTGAAGGGCGTGCGTTACGAGGTGAGAGTGCACCGAGTGTTTTCAGCCTTGAACGTCTTACCATGTGCAAAAAAACAGCACACTTGCAGCACCGTGTTTATCTGCTGCTGATAAACCAACTTGTCCTCCAGTCGTTTTCGTGCACTCACTCTCAGAGGTAGTGTCGTGTTGGAGCTCAGAGGTCTGCATAAATTATACTGTGTGTCTGTTGTCTGTCTGTCTGTCTGTTTCTCTCCCTCACTCTTCTCGATCATTTCTTCAACTTCTGCATAAATTACTTCCCTCTCTCTGCTCTTCCATTCATGTCGGTACAATAGTCTCTTCTAGAAGCTTCCAGTGCACAAGGAGCAGGCTAATGTAGTCAGGATTAAGTTCTTTCACACATGTTGTGTTCACATTACAAAGGCATTTTTCACAACTCTGTGTTCATTTCAAAGAAAACGGAGAAAAATCACATTTGGATCTGAGAAATGTGTGACCTAGGACAACTTTTACTGAACAAAAACTGTATGTAATAACAAGTACAGGTGAATCACATGTAAAATGGTATTAAATAATAATTTGATGTGATGTCTTGTGTCGTGAGGAGAAAGTTTTCGCATCCAGTAGCTGAAGATATTCCACAGTAACAATGATTTGCACTACAGCTGCAATGACCACGTAAATCTTCTTTCAATTTAAGTACAGTCCTTCTCTCAAGAAACTGACATTTTAAATTGATTCAAGGATTATTACCCCCAAGAGAGAGACAGACAAACAGACAGACACAAATTACTGCAAAAGTGGCCTTTGAGAGCTCCATTTAAACACACAAGGCACCGTGTGTGTGTGCGCACGCGCGCGATGAATACCTAGCTGACATTTCTCCCAGTCTATTTTCATCACTAATAATGCTGATTGAAGTTTTTCCCTTGTTTGAGAGACAAAGAGGCATAAAACCAGTGCAATAATTTTAATCTCTCACCATAATCATGTGAAAGTAGCGTTCATGTCTCTGGGGCCATGTATGTGAGTAAGAACAACAGTTCAAATATTTCATATTTAAAGCCCCTGTATATCATCTACTTGCAAAATTCATATTAATTCACTGATGTGTTGAAGTAACTGTACAACCGTATTGAACAAACTGAAGCATGTGAAGAGAAATACGACGCTGAATGTTGCTCAGGTTTTTGTAAGCATCACATGGAATTCAGATCCTGAAATAAAATTTAATAAAGAGTAAACCGCGTTGAGAGGAAAATAAGTGGAAAAACAAAGCTCTTGGTGCTGTTTGATTTCAGTGTTTGCTGTGCACATGAAAGAGAGGCAAAACCTTAGGTCAAGGTCAAAGTATCTAATAATAAACAACAAACCTCTTTCATATGATGCAGGACTCAATTATGAAAGGACATGAAAGCAAAATGGCATTTAGAGGAGATGCATTCAGAGGTTTTTAATTCTGATTGTATTCTTGTGATGCAGCAGCTAAGTAAATTTAAAGTGAAAGACTGCTGTGGTTTCTGCTCATACCGAATAGAAAGTGCATGATGCAAAGCAAAGGTTCGTCACCAGCAGAAAGCTCTTTCACAACCAATGCAACAATCTTGTTACACACTTATTACTGTGCAGAGAGTCATTCTTTGCAAATGGTAGCTGGGATATCAATTTTCCTGGCAAAATCTTACCGCACTGTTGGCATGTACAATCACAGCAAGATACTGTATGTTAATGCAGGACAGCAGAACTCGGTAACGTACAGGATGTGAAAACAGGATGTTAGGAGCCTCTACAGAAATGAAATGCATTTAAATACATTATTCACTTGAAAATGGGGAGAAATTAAAAAAAAAAAAAAAAAAAAGAACAACTTTTTGCACTCAACACCCATTCATCTTCTTTAATCTGAATTAATCGATAACATCCCAGATTTACTGGCCAAGTCGCCCGGCTTGGGGCCACTAGATGACAGTGCTGGACAGAAGCTCCAAGCAAGAACACACATCAGTCTGCGATGGATATAGAAAGACTTCTGGGCATTCAGATAATTTGATAAATGTCCGACTGATGGGACTAAAGCCGTAGAGCTTTATCGAAAGGAAGAATAATGTATGAAAAGAAAAGAAAGGGCATATCTCTGGTTTTTCTGTTACAATCATTTCAAGATGATTTTTCCACTGTGTTACATGACCACTAAACTAGAGGAAAAGAAGTGTGTGTGTATTAATCTTTGCCAGCAGTTAGCACACTTTCACCCCTGAGAGGATTACATATTCTTTGCCTGTACATGCTGTACATAAATAAGTCGACAGCTGTCGGTCTTAACCATTGCTGTTGTTAATGTCTTTTCCTATAAGTGGTGCAGTTGTTGGTGAATTTGCCATCGGAAGCCTGAAAAGCTTCCTGACAGAGTCCTCTGGTCAGTTTTCATACCAACGTTGAACATATTAAGCCAGTAGATACATGTGCTCTTCTGATATGAAGGACATTAAATATTTAATCTTTGTTAATCTACACAGGTTTATGGATTTGAGTCTTAATGCGTTTTAAATCCAAACATTGCTTTCATCCTTTATGCTAAATGGTTTCTCTTGCCATTACAGACTTGGCAAACCAGCTAGAAATATCAACATCGATTCCACGTCATTTAATAAGGTGTTGATTCCCATTATCTTTAAACAATGATAATATAGATCTCTTAGCAAAGTCTATGACAAATGAATCAGTAGTGAAGTGACGCATGTGTTTAGTCATCTCTTTCGGGCTTGAGCATGCATTCTGTGACGAATTCAGTTACTACACGTCCCGACGTTTCGTTGGCTGGGAAATACAAGGAGCACTCACTGCTAGCTGAGATGGACTTGTGCGGTTATCATGCATTTCTGATGGAAAAAGAAAATGTGGCTTCCTCTCGGCCACAAGCCCGAAATATTTCATCCAAATGACAAGTTCAAACCCGTCACTGTTGTCACAGATACTCAACAAGTCTGTTCCCGATTGATTTAGTTTTTAGAAGACGTTACACATCCTCCATGTATTGCAGTCTGCTGTCAGAGTCTCTCAGTTTGCTCAGACGCAGTGTGTACTTTAGACTTGCTAACTTTGAAGTTTACTCTCTTAAAATCTTCTCGGTGTGTGTATTCTCGCTCTTCTACACTGGAGGGAACGCCAGCCTAATTGCGCACCGACTCATGAGGATTCACGCCACCATGCGGACTAAAATATAGGAAAATTGTTCCTGATGAGAGCAGATCAACAGGTAATTAATTTAAGTCAATGCAATGAGACAAAAACATTTTAAAACACGATGTGTGTGTGCTCACCCAGGGCAGGCGGTGAGTGTCAGCCATTGGCGTTTCCCTCCTCCAGTGCTGTGAGGGTGGGTTGGGGGGCGTCACCTTGCTGAGGGGGTGAGGGGGCTGTGGCACACGAAACTGTGGGAAGAATCACAAAGACAAACAAAGATTCAAATGGGCCCAGAGGGCAGAAGGAGGTCAGAGGTCCAACGGAGAGGTCACGAAGAAGAGCAAGGACAAAGAAAGAGGGAGGAAGGGAAAGAGAAAGGAAAGAGAAGGAGATTCTCCACAGTCAGTCACACATGCACAATCTCCCACATGGGTCCAAGTGAAGTTTGATCTTCATGCACGGAAAACATTTTTACTGTTACACCAATGAGCAGCTCCGAGGTGAGAGAAAAAAAAAAAAAAAAAAAAAAAACAGAGTGCAGAAAGAGGAGAAGGAGCTAGTGAGACAGAGATAGAGGCTGTAAATAAATAGCTTGTTTGTTTCCTTCACAGCTCGACCCTGATAAGAAAAGGTTACATTGAGTGCTGTACAGCTGCAATGAGCGAAGAAAGACAAACATGAAAACATCACTGACACAACTGTCACCAACAGACGAGTCACTTAGCGGAAGAGTAATGAGTCGGTGTGGCAGTCGTCGCACTATTTTTTTAAAGTCTGCATGTTAAATTATGTTGAACGACACCTGGAAGAACGTCCACCGAGCAGCTGTCTGTCTGGGCAGATCGCATCGGAAAGTACAGCTGGATCATTCGTGGAGGACGCTCACTGGTCTTTGTGCTCACAATTAAAAAGAGAAGCATGTATGTCAAAAATAAATAAATACTTATCAGTGACTTCACTGCAAAACTTTCAAAATCCAACACCTAGCTGAAACTATGGCTCATGATGGTAAAACAACTATTTATCAAGTGGTTCAAAAAGGCATGTATTAAAATCTCAGTGTTTTGGAGATTAAAGTGATTGATGTTTATGCTGGTGTATGCAATTTTTCAATGATTCATATGTTTAATCGACTTATTCTATGTTCTACAAAACGATGGCGATAAATTATGACAATTGTTATCAATTCATTTTTTTGCTTTTGAAGCACTTACACATTCATAAATAAGAGATAAATGGAGAGAATTCCAAATAACAACAATTAACAATTATTTAGGATACGCACAATTAACTGATTAAAGTCCCTCGTTACAATCAGCACAAGAAAAATGAGTGAAACCAATCAGTGCTGCTTCATGTAGCGGCTGCTAAACCAGCACTAGTCATGGTCGTCATGTGACTGCAGCTTTATAGGAGCAAATTGGGAAATTGAGGAGATGTCCACTCACATGAAACTTGCTGTTGATCATCAGGAAAATGAAAGTAAAGTATGGTTTGGATACACACTTGCACAGAGCGAACAGTGCTGCTTACATGCTCGCTACGCTCCAGTTTGATAGCATTTACCCGGAGACACTGTGATCCCACCCGGGCTGAAAACACACAACTCTTAAGATCTGCTCCCACTTAACTTTCAGGAAAACAATGCGATACGTTGAGCCTGCTGAATACACCTGCACTGAATTAAAAAAAAAAAAAAAAATAATAATCTTCAAGAAGAACTCATTTTTCTGGTCTTAAATAAAATAGTTTAATCAAGAAATTAGTCTTTTTTTTTATAAGCAGCAGAATAAACAGATTGTTAAATGGAAGTCACCATTTATCACCAGTTATGTTATTGCTTCTCAGACTGTATGAGAGCAGGATCTTTTTGTTTGAATGCACATTTATGCATTGCCAAACCAAGCTGATCACTAGTTTGTGGTTCTGCCGACTCTCAACATCAAACTAGTGCTTCTGCCGACTCTCAACATCAAAGTGTGAGCAGAAAATTAGTTCAGCCAGTGACAGAAATGAGAAAAGCCACAGTACCGTCTTTTTCTTTGAGAGTCTGTAAACTGGGAATATTTAGTCATTTCCAACATTTCATCTATTGTTACCCACCTCCTAGCAAATATTCAGCTGTTAATGTTACTGCATTACTAACTTTACTAACATTCACATTTATGTGTTAGTGGCATTTCAGTGTTGATTTATTTATTTATTAATTTACAATATGATACAGCTGTACAGCTTGTTACTGTTTTGTGATTGTTGCACTGCCTGCTCTATGTGATTTTAAATGACCCATTTGAGGAAAACATAGTTCTTTGATTTGATTTAGTGAACGGCATTTTTCAATTTATTTAAGCAGCTCAAGGTGTAAGTGTAGGTTTTGTTCATATTAGACAATTATTTTTCAAAATTTCATCCTGAGCCTCTTTGAAATATATATTTTTCACAATTTTACCCAGAAGCAACTTTAAAGTTTGCAAACCTTTTCAAGGGAAACCTGTCCTATACGTTAAAGTAACCAATATAAAGCCCGTACAGGATTAACACAGACAGATAAATTTCTCTAATGGAGAGTGAAACTGTTTGTTAATAACGGAAAAAAACGATTTGTCAGAACCGATACTTGATTACTCCGGAAAGTGTCATTATGAGCTGAAATGTGTGAAACCCCCGTCTCTGGGCTTATAAACTACAACCACACATAGGTGTTGTTCCACCGAAGCTTTCGGAGCAGCGGTTTCCCTTCTCTGTTTCTGCTTTAACGGCGCGTCGTCTCTGCCACGCCATTAACAATTCAAAAATGACAAAGATGAGGGTCAGACCGGACAGATATTGGTCACATTCATCACAACAACCTCTGACTTTATGGACACAACGGTGCATCGATAATAAAGCCATAAATTCTTATTCTACACACCACTCCCCATCTTCTTATGGAGCCACAGTATGAATAAAACATCAAATCATACATTTCTTTACCACACAATATTCTCTATATTGTACTCCATGAATAATGTATCTGTTGTAGTGCCTCTTATTAATATGAACTTGGCTTGGTGGTGCGGTAATTCTGTGCTAACAAACACATCTAGTTCTCTGGAGACTTTACCAGGCCTCTGGAAACTCGTTCTGGATGTAGTTACACCCACAGCCATATAAAAACAGTGTTTACTGTGGAGTGCTGTTGCTAAGTAATGTGATAACAGCTGATCTTTACTATGTTGGACATTGCACTGGGGTGACATAACAGGACAGCTGTACATACATGTCAGCTATACTCTTAAAGCGAGATGTCACTTTATGCAGAGAATGCAATGTTCCTACCGGGAAATATCCATTGTTCTCCCTCTGCCAGTCTGTCATCTGCGTATTTCATACGAAGGCTCAAACGGCAGATGAAGTCAGTCAGCGTTATGGTATAACAATTTATGTTAAAATGCATTTTTTCGACTCTTTTCAAAGGCATTTTGGTCACACAGCTGTCTGCAGAGTGGATCACAGGCTTGACTGTTCCTGCGTGTGAAGCATTTAAGGGACACCTGCTTAAACCGCAGCTGCACAATATCATCTCTGAAAGCATATCAGTTACATGACAAATACATTCTTAACCTGTAGATAACACTGAGTGCTGCGGATTTTCCATTCAACTGCAGGGCAAGCTGAGGCAACAAATCAAGTATATTATTGATAAGATAGAGAAATAGCTTTCTTTAGCTAATCAGCTGACTTTTCTAAGAGGGGGTTTTAAAAATACACCCCATCATCTTTTCTTTAGAAAGTTACTTGAACAAACTGATAGTGAGAGATTGATTTCAAAGAAATTATGCACAATAAAAACAGCATATTCTCAATTTGTTGTTAAAAAAAAAAAAAAAAAAGATGGAAAGAAATTTCAACATGTTTTTATCTGGAAAAAATTATGACTCATTTTCTGCCAATTGTTTCATTGACATGTTATTTCCATGCAGCTGCAGCTTAAGCCCTATACAACTGTTCACGACTGACTTATTTTCCTTTTTATTTATTTATTTTTTTTTACAGATTTTTATTAGAGTAGAAAATACTTTATTCATCTAAGGGGGAAAGAAGTGCTCAAAAGTCTTTTGATAAACATTTGATTAAAACGGAGTATGGCAACATTTACTGTTTCTTTTTTTTAGCTAACCTTCACAGTACAGTTGTCGGAGATATTTTGTGTAAAGAAGACATCATTTTAAAGCAGAATCACAAGCTTGTATCAAATACAATAAAGCATATGAGTGGTTGGCACTCTTGCCTCATGTCAAAGAGGACTCCGGTTCAAATCCTTCTTGGGTTTAGGGGCATTTGTATGTAGAGTTTGCATGTTCTCCCTTTGTTAGCCCTGTTCGTTGTACAGAAAACGGACGGATGGAGATTTTAAAAATGAAATGCAAGTACAACATCAATCAGTCTTTACTGTATTTGACAGTTTCACATCAGACTTTTACAACATTATCTGTTTTGACAACACAGAGAATGCCTTTCACAAGCAATTTAGAAAATGGCACAAAGCAATTTCAAACTAGGAAACACACACACATACACAACTTTATAAACACTAACCTGATTGGCTGAAGCGAAGTCGAGGCCTGCTTCTGGCATACCCAGGAACATGGTGTCCCCGTCCAGCTGGAGAGAACAAAAAGCGCAAGAGCAACAATGTCAACACACTATAATCAAACACGGCAAACACTACGGCCAGCGAGGAGACAATAAGTGGAGATGGAGGTAACAGATTACTGGCAAGCAGCCTGTCTGCTATCAGTCTGCCATCTTCCTCAGACACTGAAAATCCTGATAGTGGCCTGAGAGAGGGTCGTAAACAGACTTCAGCTGTCTCATTGTCCGTGTCAGTCACAGAGGCAGAGATAAGCAGATTTTACATAAATTTTCAAGGAGCCTAATAAAAGTTTACAATATTTACAAAAAGCACAGAGGCATCAATAGGCGGGTTAATATTCACAGAAACTTTGTTGACAAATCACTTCATAACAACAATACAGATGAGGAATAAACACTCGACATGCAGTACACGGAAAACATGTATTTATGTTGCATGCTGAGAAAATATGAAAAACACACTTGACATTACCAAACACTTCACTTAATGGAACCCCACTTTCAAAGTGTGCTTTTGTGTCTCTGATTTCTATTTTGTCGCCACCATGTTTTAAAGAATGAAATGAAATATGAAGTGTTGACATGAGATTGGCCGCGTCTTTCTCGTAGCTGCTTCCTATCCGTGCAGCATTTTGTTGTGCAATGCATGTCTCGCATCCACCGAGTGCCACATGCTCAAAACGCTGTTACTCTCTTCGATCGTTAAAATACTATCAAAACAATAATCATGTGCATAATACAGTATTTCAGCAGGCATGTTTTGAAAAATACAATCTGTTTACACACAGAAACTCGAAAAATACTGTAGTTTGCCTGCTAGGCCACGAGTTGGCCAACCAGCAGACTGTATTCATTGTGTTGTTGACCCCTCAGTACCTGTTGTATATCAGAAATGTGTCTCCACAAGTGATTCAGATGGTGGTGTAATAAATGTACACATTATTGGAGAAGCCAGACACCACTGTCATGTAAGCCAACAGCTAAAATAACCAGGAAAATACACTGTTTTCACTAGAAAGTGTTGTGTAAACCAAGCCAAAGCTTGAGTGTGAAAAAAACACCCCACCTCAGCAGCATGAGCCAGTTTGATTTCGGGCTGGAGCTTTTCTGTGTGGAGTTTGGAATGCTGGATGGATGGATATACTCAGAAAGGATCTTTTTGAATAACTTGCCAAATCAATTAACTTTACTATGTGAAAACTGTTCTGTTTTATAGATACAACACATACACTAGTTCACTGGTTTGACTTTGATGTCAACTTTGAACTTTACAAGCTTTTGGGATACTCTTTCATGGCTCCAATGCAGCTCAAACCTGTGCCTTTTTATTCTAACTGTGAGCCCAAATTTTACAAAGGAGAACCCACACACCTGCATATTCAGCAAAAACACCTCAGTTTCGGCTCTTATAAGAGCTGTTGCACTTTGCGTCATGAAGCTGAGACAGATTAATAGACACTAAGATAAACTGGTAATGTCAAAACAAACAAAAGGATAGAAAAAAACTGCCGTCTCGGTTTTGTTTTATTGTTCAAAATCATTGTAAGTGAAATCTGTCTGTGAAAATGAGATGTTTCAATTAGTATCTAACAGGAAATGTTCTGCTGAGTCACAGTCAAAACTAAAGTGTGCGTCAGTATTGAGAATGCTTTGCAGCGCTTTGGGGCACATTGGAACTAAACCTTCACATTATACAGGTGATCCCAGGTCATGTGATGGACTTTGACTCTGTCCAAGGTGGACTCTGCTTTTCACCAAACACAGAGGCCCTAACAGGCAAAAGCTGGAATAAATGAACGAAGAAAAAGATGGATGTGACTGAAAAATGTAACAAGAAACCAAACATTACAAACCCCTTGTCACACAGGAAAGCTTTGGTGTTCGAGTTTTAAATATTTAGCAAATTAAGTCTGCAAGCTGGTTGGTTTAAATAATGACACACAGGACGACCTCAACTCTTATTTATTGCTTTCTTCTAAGAGAACCCCCCCCCCCAAAAAAAAAAAAAAAAACACAAACCTTGGTTATCTATACTAAGTCACAGATTACAAGTGGTGTTTAGATCCCCTAACAGTGCACAATGCATTCTATTAGTGTGAAGTATGGTCTTTTACTTCCTTAATTTCCCTCTTATCTGCACCACACTTCCTCCTGAGGGACCCTTTCTTTCTCATTAGCTTTTATTCGTCCCTCACGACAGAAAGTGAAGAACAAAGGCTTTAAGTCTCTGTATGTGGCAGGTAAACACAAGACAGCTGCTCGTACCACGAGATCATACAAACCTCATTCACTTCAAGTGACTGCAAGCAGCTTTTGATATCACAAAGGTCACTTTCAGTCCACTGTTATATTATGTATGGACGCTTATTAATTTTTGAATGCAGTGTCGCACAGCATTTTCAATGTGCTTCCACTGAAGGTAACATTCCACCCTCGAGTGCAACCAAGTTCCCCTTTCAACTTCTGAAGAGTTGTTCTTAAATAAAATGGAAATAATATGAGTAGTTAGATTTAAAACATTTCAATTAATGTGTTCGAACTGCCCTTTTTATTTCATGAGTATTTGAAGGAACAAGACTATTAGAGAGAAGTTGGAGTTAAATCCAGCAGTGGTTCCTAGAGAAACTTCCATCTGACTCGGTTGATGATCATTTCTTCAAATTGCGTCTTTTACAACCTCAACCACGTCTTTTTTTTTTTTTTTTCCGAGGTCACATTTTGAAGAAAAACTAGTAAATTAAAATACAAGAAATATAAGAATTGTATGTCTGGAGTTCTTCAAGGGCGAAAGTCAAAAGCAGAAAATTCTACTTTTTACTTCAACCAATGTTATATCAGTTATTTTTATTTCAACTAAAGGTTCATCAAAAATGACACAGACTCTATCATCTAGGAATGCCACGAGCATGCTAGAGCTGTGTCAGCCTTAACAACATCAGAACCGTCTCAGCAGACTATTACTCATTAAACGCAAGAACAAACAAATCCATATTTGAATCCACAGGACATATGCAAATAATCCATCGAATCCTTGGCACATAATTATTGTCTAAGCTGACAAACACAAACGCAAGAAAAACGTTTGAACAGGTGGACAGAAGCACTGCCTTGTGTAAACAAATACACACAGTTGTGTCTCCATGACTTTTTGGGACATCTCAGTGGCTTCAATTCATTTCCTGGAGAGTGACTCAACAATTACTTGCTTTAGTTCAACTTTACAACATGGAAACATGCTTTTCAGGCTCATAATGGCTGCGCAAACAAATACAGGTTCCCAGAACAGAGGTAATACAGCGATCACACACACACACACACACACGCACACAGGTGGACAGGCAGGTGTAGCTGCCCCATCCATTTACCAGCTGTTGGGTATTATTCAAATGAGGTGTAGGTTTACAGAGTCAACAGAAAAAAGAAAAAAAAAATGTTGTGACGAACTGTTTGTTGACTTGTAGAATTAACAGTTAATTCTTAACGCTTTACGTGGAGTGAAGAAAGGCGATATTCTAATCTCCGAAGGATCTTGAGTCTTTCATTCAGTTTGCACGTTGCAAAATGAAAATAACAAGGAGAAAAGCCTCGACAAAGCCTGAAATCCACCTGCTAGACTGCAAATTCAAAAAAAAAACAAACACACTCAAATGAATGCAACATAATGCTTCGAAAAGTAACCACACAGGTTATCACCAGACGTAGTTGAACTGTGACACACCAGAAGCAGAAAAAAAAAAAAAAAAAAAAAAAGGATTTTTAATTCAGCATAAAGGGAAAAAGTCAGAAATGCACAACCTGCACATACTGCTAGAACACAACAGTTTATGGCTGGACCATAAATGAAACCACGCACCTCTAAAACTGAAATGATCATTTAAGTCTTGACATTTCATTATTCCAAGTTGATTTTTGTTTCATGTGCAGAACCACGACTGGAAAATCAAAATTTTCTGTTTAGCCTTGTTTTGCTGAGACGTTAACATGTTTTATCACTGCCTAATGTTAAGACAATAAAGTGTAAGTTTCATTAAATCTTCAGAAGGTGTTGCAGCAGTTGAGTCATATTGACACCTCTGGTTTACAGACTGCACAGCACAGCAGAGAGTTTATGATGATGCCAAGTTTGATATAATTTCGTTTATCGAACATCTTGTTACATCCTTTCCACTTACTGATGAGTGGCTGATGATTCGGATTCAGGCAGACACCAGAGAGCCGCCCCTTCTTATGCTGCATGCTTTTGTGTGAGTCGGCTTTCCTGCCCCTCCTGTTCACCCGGAACACAGACCTGCCAATACCCCTATCTCAAAAATCCCATGCACACACTGCAGCCTTCCAAGAGCTGAATTTTTCAAAACTGCAGGCTGTTATTCAAGTCCTAGTCGAATCTTTAATGCTCGAGAAAAGACACAAAACAAATCCGAAACAAGATATAAAAACATCCTGGCAGTGATTTGTAGGTGGTAAGCTAAGTGGCTAATGCACTGGCGTGATGCAAAAGGACAAATGCAGCTCTCAACTTACTGTAAGTACCCCGAGAGGAGAGGAGATGAGAAAGAATGAGGACAGAGGAGGGGAAAAAAAAAAGCAAGAGGAGAGAAATAGTGATGATTTCTTTTCAGCTGGCGCTCAGTCTGAGAGGCAGAGTGGAACCTATTATGCTCTTCATTAACTCAAAAGGACGGACAGACACAGATACTCTGCGGAGAGAATTCAGCAGCTGTCAGTGACTTTAATTTACGATTGCTCAAGTTCTGTGGAAATGATGCAGAATCCACTGAAAGTGTCGAAATGTGTCCTGACATGTAAAGAGCAACACTCAGGACGCAGATGTTTATTTGCCTTTTGTTTCAATTAGTTACATGGAAGTGCTGCACAGACTGATTCACTTATTCTGGTATTTTTACTGACTGTCACTCACATGAATGCAGGAGGCATTCATTTCTATCAAGAGAAAACTGCTATTTTATGATGAGCAAAAACTTGATAATTACAGCAAATACAACAATTATGCTGGTTCGCAGCTGTGATGTACCGAGCCATTGACTCAATGAGGGGAAACAGTTTGTTTGTGTCGCTATAATAAAATGAGTCACTGCTGCTTTGCACACAAAGTTCAAAAGAATGTTCACTGCAGTAACGGCACTCGTTTCCAATGAAGGACAGCAAATAAAATAGGAAGTGTCAATCTTCACTATGTTAACATCAAGTCAAAAGTTTACATACAATATCATTTCCAAGCTAGTTTTGATGAACAACTCAAGTGTGGAAAAATACTTAATGCCTAATTTCATCAGACATTTCCATTTCTTCCTCTGTGCTGGTGCACATGCAAGGTAGCATTCAGTAAGGAATAAACATGAGGGTAGCACCTCATATCCAAGTCTTTTATTCCGAAGAAAAGAATCACTTGGGAGCTCTGCAAATTTGGCCTTGTTTATCATGAGAGTGGGCCACAGTGATTAGGATCATGGTGAAAATGTCCTGTATTCAAGATCAGACTTGGTACTGTGGACATTTCAAGGATTCTTGTCGTTGTACCAGCACAAGTTACATCACATGGCTCGAAATTCAGTACTGGAGGTCCAGTCGACACCAGATCATAAATAGGTAAAGAATAAAATATAAAGAAATATAAAATAGAGCAGAAAAGTCACAGGCTCAATAAATACTATATATATATATATTGTGTCACAATAGTGAACAGATAAATATGTGATGTGAGAGCATGAAAGTGAATCTGCCTGTCTGATTTTCTCTGATTGTTCAATGATGAACAGGTAAACTTTCGTCTTCTTAATTTGTGCATCGTCAGCTGGGCTCGGCCCCGGCCCCCCTGCAACCATACCTTCAATGAAGCAATAAAGATTTATGATGTTATAGTGGAATGATGTCAGTTCCCGTCAAACGTTTTATATGTTGGGTTAGATATGATTACTCAGCATTGTGCACGTTTCCTTTAACTTAAATGTGACCTACTTTATTTTTGTATCAGTAGTATCCACTTAGGGGAGGTAAAGTTGATTAAAACATAATCTTGAAGGATGTATCCAACAATAATTTTGATAAAAATCCACACTTAATCTAAATTAACCACCATTTATCGTCATATTACTATTTACAGCCACCTGTATCCTCAATTAAAGCAACACTGCCATCTTTTCACCATCATCAGTGATGGCACTGTCAGATTTCTGAGGCATGTTCTGGGAGAATATGAAACACTTTGTAAGCAAGTATTAGCAGTTTGCAGACTAGTTGCTGGCTCTTCTCCAAGAAAAATGGACATGTGCAGCGCAACAGATGGTGCAATAGCTGCCGGGCTCTGCTGCGATGCATACCTGTTTGAAAATCCTGTGATCTTCCCGGAGAAGTGGTGTGATACAATAGCAGCAAAATTAACCCGTTAAAAAACATCATATTTTCGATCACAGAGATTTAATAGTATTCTTGTAGGCGCACAAGCTAGCTGGGTGCATCTGCTTAGTAGTGTCTGTGTTTCATATACCTTTGCATTTTAAAGTAATTTAAGGTTCGGTAGGTGACGGCTGACTCAGAGCCAGGAAAAACCATGGTTATTAGCACAACGCAGTGTCAACGTGGAATGATGTTTTGGGGGATTTTGTCTCTCACCTTCATTATCCCGGTGAAGAAAATCTCTCATTTTTACATTTACCATCAACATGAGGCTGAATAAAAATCAGTATCAGTCTTAAAGCTTTCAGGCAGGAAACTAGAGAGGATGGCAAGGTTTGTAGTCAAACCAAATTACCCTCTCTCTCTCGCTCTCTCTCTCCCCCCTCATGCCTCTGTCTCTCACTCTCATCTTCGCTGTTCACTCTCTTTGCTTCTTTACGTGTGTGTGTGCGTGTGTGCGTGTGAGTGTGTGTGTGTGTACTTGTATGGGTAAAGCAAAGGTTTGAATAACAAGCAGCCAGCTAAGTGGGTCAGGGTCGGAGGAAGGGGGTAGAAGGGGGATGAGAGAGAGAGAGAGCGAGAGAGAGAGAGAGACTATTAGGTTGACAGACAAGGACAAAGGGAAAGAGAGAAATACAGTATATCAAGGAAAAAGCAGAGCTGGGAAAATGAGGGAGAGGTGTAGAAATGAAATGTGTGCTGAATGAGAGATGGAGAAAGATAAAAACAGGGGAGAGGGAGTGATAAAGAGTGAACTCAGAGGATGGAAATGGGAGGAGCGTGATTTTATGCCATTTCCCAGATAACTGATTGTCTTCTCTGTCACTAAAGTGAATGAATTTATTGAGGCCTTAAACCATGAGCAAAGAGTAATGTGTTTGTAGCTTAAAAACAAACAAACATGTGATAGAATGACAGTTGAATTTCTCAATCAACTGAAATTTAAAGATAACACTGGATATTTTCCTGAGCTTCAGCGATCATTAATACTGTACTGCACAGTAAAAAATGTTCTTCTGTCCGACTTCCTTTCAGATAAAGTCACAGTTCGAAACACGACATCTCGTCGAGGTTGTGGAGCTATCTTTGAATAAATGTGTCAAAAAGACACTTTTATCACTCATGGCGTGTGAAACTATTTGGTCTTGCTGGACTGAGTGGATTTTGTTCAACTAAACTGCATCGGAGTCATAAATCAGCCTCCAAGTTGGAGAGAAGGAAGACACGTATGTGTGTGTTTATGTGTGTGTTCACGCAGCTGTGCTAGTTCAGCTCAGCGATTGTTTATCAGTTTTATCTCTGTCACCTTGACAACAATATAAACCAGGTTTTATTGGCTAAATGTATCCACCCTGACCGTAAATCTGGATGGTTTGTATCCAGGCCGTCACGTTTGTGTCTACTCACATGCACTGTACAAAGTGAAGGGACATCTTCACCCCTCCTTAAAACAATCATAGTTTTATGAGCATGTGTGTTTGGAGAGTATTTTTCCCAAAGACAAGGCAATACTGTCGAGGCATCATGAACACATTTATCACGAGGAGTTTTGTCTCATCGACCTGAATTACGTCTTGGGGCGATTTAAACCATTAAAGGCTCAGTGAAGCTCAGTGATCACACTGAGACAATGCAAGTTCATAATGTGGCATGAAATTAACATTAATCAAATTATTGGATCGATTTTATGATCCAGTAGTGACTTTACGGCTGAGCTGGTCTGCTGCCGCCACCAGGAGACCTGTGACTTTTCTGATCAAACTCTCGATTCAACAGTTCGTTTTATCGAACGCCATGTGGAGCTGTGATGGATCTGAACTGGACCGGCTGACTTGTGGGTCTGTCCAGTAAATTCTTACTCAAGCAGCCATCCATGACTCTATAATGAAGATAGAAAAAGTCAAAACAGTGTCACTGTTTGATCACAGTCAAACAGTGTAAGATCCTTACACTTTTGGTACAAGATAAAAACACTCATCAAAAAACTCCACCTCAAAAGTGTTCATTCTGTGAATGTGTGAAACTATTTTAATAAAAACCATTTAACACATCTGCACCAGATCACAGAAAAAAAAACAAGTCTGACGCCATGAAGTGATAATCATTATGCTGCCATGCAGTTAATTTAACAATCAAACATGTCTGTGGGACAGTGTGAGGCAGTAAGTCTATTTTAGATACAAATACCAAAAATAGACAAACCAACACTCTGGGCCATCGTAGCATTTATGACCAATTGGAGACTTTTAACTGCTTTCATTCATTTCATGTGTTTTTTTGTTTGTTTGTTTTACTCTGCTGCACTGAAAATGTGACAAACTGTGACTCCAACACAGAGGTCCTGGAAGAAACCGTTTGCTGGCTGCTTGCAGCTGAGCGGAGTGTGTACAGTGTTCTGACTGAAAATAGCTGCCTGCTGCACCTGAAAACAACATCAAGAAAGCATCGAGTGGTGAATCAAAACAGCGGCCAGCAAAAAACAATGAGCTGAGGGCTCACCAGAAAAGCCCGTAAAGCCGAGGGAAGCAGCAGATTTAAATCTGAATTTCCCGTAGGTTCATCACATCAGTTACGCCTCTCACACTGTCACACTGTTTTCACATTGTCAGTTGATAAACTGTGACAATGTTATTACAGCTCCTTTTAGTGCCAACTACCAATTATCTCCTCTTCTGATTTTTTTTTCTCTGCAATTTACAAATGTTCCAGACCTGTGCATTGACTCATGTACAAAGTATGTTGTGTTTTTAGATGTGGAAAAAGCAACTCGTTGACATAAGAAATACAACAGCATGGTGTAAATTGGAGCAGACATGATGATTTCTGTTTCATGAAAGCAGCTTTTGAAGCGTTGCTGTGACATTTTTAACAGATTTTAGAAATAAATAAAAAAGTTCAAGGTTTATTTTTGGCGAATGTTTTCATAAGTTTTATATGGGAGCATTCTGAGTTAAAGATCTGAAGAGTCTCATTGTATGCGCTTGAATAGAAGCGGCACATAAATCACTGAGGAGCAGGAAAGTTTCGTTTGAAATCGCGGACAGTTTGAGGGAACAGAAGGAAACAAGGTCATGACAGGCACAAGTTTACAAATTTCCAATGTGATAAAGTTATTTCAATCTATCCACAGTAATTAGCACTTCACTACGACAGCTATGATTGTCTGATTGGGAACAAAAGCCGCTAAGGAAGAAAAAAAAAAAAAAGGGGGCCGCAACAGTTTCTGGATAACGCCTCGGGCACAGATCCAATCTCTTCTACCAGAAGTTAATTGATCCAAGTCATTGTCACTTAGACACACACACACACACACACACACACACACACACACAATGCAGCAATGATTTCAGTGTGCGATTTGATTGCAATATGTTTGTTTTGGAAACGAAATCCCGATAATTAGTCTCTTCTGGCAGCGCTCTGTCTCCGCCCATCTGTTCCAGTTGGCATCCCTCCACCAACCAGGAGTCCCTCATCGCTCCGTCCCGGCGACTCCACCAACTGAAGCGCGTTCAGACGCACCAACGCGCGAGCAACAGCGCTGAAAGTCACCCAATCAGCAGCCGGCGTCTGGGGAGGGGAGGGACGGAGGGGGGTCTGGCGAGATGTTCTGTCGTGAGAACGACGGCCAATCTGGACAGACGGACAGACAGATTGACTGGTTGTGTTCTGATAGATAATTAGATGAAATGCCGACACTTTGGCTGCTTGGAGGACCGGAGGAGGGGGACAATGGAAGTACGTAACACGGAGGAAACTGCTGGGAAAGACCCACAGGACCAGATAACTGTGGAAGACCTGCGCATCTTTTTGAAGAGCAAAGTATCACAATACTGCAGCTACAGAGACAAGAGACTAATAAATAAATACAGGATTTTGAAACAATAATGAAGTAGAGCTGAGTTTTGTCCAAATCTTAAATAGCATTACTGTAAAAGATTACTGTAGATTTTAAGACAGAAACCTGAACAAACTTTTAAAATAAAAACTAAATAAGGTGCATTTTCTAAACCAAAACTGAATTTTTTTTCCATAAAGTAGTCCATTTGAATAAAACATTACCGCTACAGAAAATATTTTTATTTATTTTGTCACCTTTCTTTGGCTCTGTACATTATCACGGGAACAATCTTAATAGATGATCAAACAGAACATGAAATTGTTTTTGCTTTTTGAAGAGTGGTGTATGGGATAAGGCATAGAAGGAGAGAAATTTGTGTAACCTGTGGATGCTTGCATTCAATAAAGGACTGCAAATCTTCCCATTTGAAAACCGAAGCTTGACATCAGCTGATATCTGAGACAGTAATTGGTGATCCATGTACCGTATATATTTGTGATGATGAACGATTGTTCTGAAGAGCTTCCTCTGTTTGATTTCATGGTTTCATTCTGCTATGTTAAATAGAGGAAAACAGAGGAACATTGCAAATGAAGTAATGAGTTATGATCATTAGGACAATGTGCAATTAAAATGGGAGAAAACTAAGTCGTGCTTTAATAAAACATTTCATTAAAGACTGGTGTTTGCTCATCTCCCTCACATATAGCACTCGCACACAACAAGAATTATTCAAGGCAGCTGACGTCCTCCTGCAGCAGGTTGTGCATCGCTATAAAAACGCCAATTACCACAACACATTTGCATTTGGCTTCTTCATACATGACACATCACACTAAACGCACCAACAAATCCACACGAATTCCTCTTTTTTGTAATCCTGACTGACAAAATTTGTTCTTTAAAAACGGTAAACCGCCACCAGGGCTCGGTGAAGTGCGTGCTAATTTTTTTACAGCGGAGAGGATCATCCTGTTTATGCCGTGGCGACTTGCCAGTAATCACAATGTACATTGAGTAAAGTCAGCCAACTCACGTGGAGCACATTCATTATAACACGACAAAGACTGTGTACCCTGCAGGTATACAGCCAGCTTAAGGAAAAGGTGCGATATTATTATTCTGTGTGCCAAGGTGACTTACAGGGCTTTCATACACAACCTGCCTGGAGACCTCGGTGTGTTTGTGTTTGAGTCCACATTCAGATGTCTTGCTACAGTTTATGGGCTGAAAGCCAGCGATTAATGCACTAACTGCCATGCTGTGAATGTTTCTGTACCTGCAAGATTAATTTTCTTTCTGATGGATTTGAGAGATGTAAACTTAGTAATCAGATATTTCTTCCAGGGGTCTCGACTGTAGCAATGTATGTAAATGCTTGGGCTGCACAATATCAGATATACAACAACAATATTATTATAGCAATAACGATGTTATCTGAAATGTATACAAAAATCTAAAACCAAAGATCGTGTTGATGTTATGGTACTAAAAGGTTTTTTGCTTCTAAATCGCAGTGTTCTTTCTCTTGCCCTTAATTTATATCACATTGAAAAATGTTTTTTGATCATTTGCCCAGAAGGAAGCACATCCAAAAGTAAAGGTTTCCTAATTTGGCCTCTTGCAATTTGTGTATCACATGTATTAACACTGCAATAATGATGAATTTGTAATTTTTTACCATGTAGCCCTAATAAAATCATGTTTTATAGACTATTCACAGTGAAACTGACCCAATGTTTGAATCAGGCTGCAGTCTATGACCCATAGAAATTTCACAAATTTGACATTCTAGGTGCTCAAAGACCGGCCAATTAAACATGTTCACCGTTGTCACACATCTCCCACGGGGGCGTTCAGGTGAGTGGGCCGTCGGGTCAGCGTAAAAACAAATTCAGAAACACTGAAGTGCTGATTTGCGTGTTTGAGAGGCAAGAAGGCTTCTGGTTGGTCTTCATGTTCTCCCTTTGCCGCTATGTGTTCAGACATGGTCGTTGGGTTAACTGATGACCGTAAATTGCATGTCTGTGTGTCTGTTCGCACAGCGGTGAGCTGAAGACATGTCCAGAACCCTGAGAGGCCCTTAGCAACATCTGAAGTGTAAGTTGACCTGCTGTCACAAAAAGAGCTTTTAAAACCCTGTTTACACCACAACCTTTTCACAGGGGTAAACTTTGGTTAAACTTTTGACTGTTTGTTTACACAAAACAGCATTGAGTGTCCAAAAAAAAAAAAACAGTTTTAGGGTCATTTACACCACAGTTTTTCCAAGATAAAACATACAGTTTTTCTGGTTCTGCTTCAGAAAAGTTTCTCATTTGTACAGCAATATCTTTAAAACATTGCATTTGGGCCATGAGTTGGTGATATTGGTTGTTTTTGCAATGAAATGTGAAATGTGTGAATGTGTGTGTGAATGGGTGAATGTGATAATGCAGTGTAAAGCACTTTGGGCTCTGTCAATGCAGTGTAAAAACGCTATGTAAGTGTAGTCCATTTACCATTTACAAATCAAACACACATGCACGCCCAGCACAGTTGTCCCATAAACGGACACCCAAAATACAACGAATGTTTTTCCATTTTCACTTGAAAACGTAAATGTGACTTCAGAGCATCTTCCAGAGTGGCAACATTTACAAAACGCAGCAGTCTCTGTGTAAACGGTCAAACCTTCCTGAAGCAAGGAGCACAGCACGTGCACACTCATACGAATGTTTCTGCTTATCTCCAAGTAGATCTACAGGAATAACAATGTTGGCTTCTACAGTTCTTCATGTGCAGTTCACACTGTTAAATTTTAACAGTGCTTATACAAGAAAGTGTGCGCTGACTCACCTTTCAGCAGATCTTGAGTGGGCCTACATGAAGATATGAGACTGTTTAAAACGGATTGTTTTCTAAATGCTCCTGTGCACGAGTCAATCAGCCCCAGCTAGTGGCCTGAAATACAAGTTATGGCATTTTCTGCATGTTTTTGAGCTTCCATGTGTATCCGTCGTCTGAATCTGGATTTTTGTGAAACGATGCAGTTTAGAGTCAATCCTTAACATGTAAATAGGACTGAAGGTGGTTATTGTGAAAACTGAATTGCACTGCGCTGCAGGCGAACCTTTCTTCTCCAACTCTGACTAAAGGTAGCGAAACTTCACAAAGCAGCATTTCAATTGTACTACTCATTTTATGGTGGCAGTTTGTAATTGATGTTGAGTTTTATGTGAGCAGATGTGAACAAACTACAAGTAATTTTGCCTCAGTACAGATGTTATTACAGTACAGCTCCATTGCACGGTCATTATTGCACAAAGCAAGAAACTTTGACTCCACTTTTGTACAGTGGTAAGAAATAAACACTTCGCCAGTTTAAATTTATATTTCAGTTTATCAGGTTTGCTTCTCTGTGTCTTCACAATGTCTTTTTCCTAAAAACATATTTCCCCGCCGTGGTGCTTCGATCTAAATTCTCCTGTTCGTTTCTGTGCCCTCCATGTTCTCTCTTCTTCTTTATTTGCTTTAGAAATACCTCACCCAGCTTTCACAATGATTATGTTTACATTAGGCCCTCTCTCTCTCTCTCTCTCTCTTTCTGTCCCTCTTTCCTTCCTCTTTTACTCTCTCTGATTCATCCCATCGAAGTTGGTCTCCACTGCGCTTGTACTTGTATGATATTGTTTGAAAACTTAATTATTCATTTAGACAGCTCGCCCTATAAATAACATATTTCACGGCTTGGAAAACGGAGAGTTTGCTCACTTTTCACCAATCTGCTGAGACTCTTAATGAGAACCATCATCCAGCCAGAGCTCAACATGTTCTCAGCACAAACACACTACTGGCTGCACAGAACAACAGCAGCTCTGACACATGATGTCAAACTGACCCACCGAGGAAGCGGCGAAATCTGACCTCAAGCACACATTGTCGTCGCAATAAAAATACATGCAGCCATCTGTCTCGCTGCAAATCATGCGACGTCAATCATAACTAGCCGCTACGCAAATTCTTCAAAGGGCACGGCAAAGATTTTTAGCTGTATTTGATGGCGTGAAGCCACCACTGATAACAAGTTGTGTATGGAGCAGCGTAGTGTGTGGCTGCACAACAAAACTGCAATCTTCAGCCCAGACTGAACACTTTTTTTTTTCCTTTCCTCTTGCAGTTGAGTTTTCAAGACAGATCTTGTTGGGAGTTATTCTGGTATGTCAAGCATCAACCACGTCCCTCCACAACCAAAAATGTACAGTTATTTCTACATACTTGTAATTTGGAGTATAGTTTTTAGTGGAGGAAAAAATCAATTATTTTGTTATTTGTGAATTTTATTTTTATTTTTTTATTTTGCAGAACTCAAAGAGGCAGAGAGGGACAGGTAGTGACAATTAGCAAAAAATTATCAGTTATTATATTGTATTAAATGCATTTTAAAGTGAAGAATACCACATGTTCACATCTTCACGTCTTCATATTTAAGACAGATATACAGTTAGTTATTTTCAATTAGTTACAAGCCGTGGCTGGTATGTGTTAGTTGTAGAAGTCATAATTCTGCCATCTGGTGAAGAGAATAAATAAAATGCAGTCAACGCAGAACAACAATGAAAGTCATCTGTCTCTGATTATGACATTTACATTTTTTTAAATTGACATCTTTACATACTTTCACTAATTTATGTGGTGAAAACAGCTGTAAATTATCAGTGGAAATGACCCCGTATATATATTTCTCAACTAACGGATAAATCAAGTCCACTCTTACAAATTAGATATATAACAGAAACTCCCTGTGTGACTTCCTGAAAATGTGACTGTTGCCTTTAGTATTTCCAACAGTTGCTCTAAGTGTTTCCGCACAGCAGAGCTCGTCAAGTTATAGAAAGAGAAGAGTGGATGGAGAGGACTTTAACACCAGAGTCCAAGGTCCACATCCGCTGTGATTTAGTAACTGAAGCACATCTGTTAGAGAAAAAAAAAAACTGTGGTTTTCAAGGCATGTTGCAGTCCTGTCCTCTTCAGCCAAGGCTACTTCATCTAAGTGCTGCGAGTGGATAAACATAACCGTTAAAACTTTTAATGACACATCACTGTGTCGAAACAGCAGAAATCCAAATGATATATGTTGCAGTGAGAACATTTTCCTGATGCAACCAGATGCTGTCATCAGTGACGTTTCCTCATTATGCTGAAAGTCATACAAAACATATCCCATGTTGCTGTTTTGTGCATGTAAAAACTAGAGGCTTTGGTTTATTTCAAAGCATCGGTTTATATAAACCTTGAAATATTTTACCCCCCCACAAAATTCCACAGTTCGCTCAAATTGTCATGATTTTCAGTTGACTCAGATAATTCAACGACACAACCAAGGACTTAAAATCATAATAAATGTTTTTTTATGTTGTTGACACACAATATATTTACTTATTTTGTGCAAAAAAACGGATGCATCTCTGCAATGAAACGATAATTTCTGGCGCATAAAATTCAATATCTTCATACAATCCTCTCATTTTCATTCATTTGATTCAAAATCAACCCATGAGCATCCAAAAGGCTATTGTATGCCACCGGAGAGAATCAAATCCACATTAGACTGCTCCTCATAAATCTTAATTGTGGGAATAATATTGAGACGGTCGCTTTTCAGTACCTAACTAGGCAGAGATTTATTGAAATGAAAAACGGAGATCATCACTGTTATAACATCTTCGGATTAACACATCTGTAGGACACACCTCTGCTCGCTCGCGCACTCGCTCACCGTTCCTCCTTCCCTCCTTCGTTCTGTTCTCTCCTCTTACATTACTTCTTTTTTTTTTGAATCCCACTTCCTGCCTCTCTCACTTCGACTCCTCCATTTCTTTTCCTTTCTCTCCCTCTGCTCCCCCACACAGTAATATGATCTCGTCTATCAGGCCGACAGAGCCGTGAATCAAAAGACACACAGAGAAATATAGTACAAACCTTGGTGGCCCCACCCCCACTACACGCTCTCTCTTCTACAACATCCCTACCCCCAACATCTCTCTCTCTCTCTCTCTCTCTCTCTCTCTCTCTCTCTCGCTCTCTCTCGTCCCTACCCCCAACCACACCACCAGCCTCTATCTTCTATCTCTCCTTCCCTCTCACTGAAACAAATACGCTCGCTGGCAGCAGTGCAACACAATGCTGTAGCGAGCCTTTCTCCACAGTGAGCGAGCTCAGAAACTGCAGCTTTGTTTACAAAGCTCTGACTTCAGACAATAAACTTGTCAGTGGAAAAAGGCCGTAACAATAAATTTCAAAAAGAAATCACAGAAAATGTATATCTGGCTCATAAAGTATTCGAGTGGAATAAACTGATGCTCATTCAGCATGTATGAAGGTCAGAGGTCACACTCAGATGCAGAACTTGAGGCCATAAATCACTCTTAATCCCAATTAACTACACATGACCCGCATATCGAATATTAATTATCACACTTTACATGTCTTTGCTCTGAGGGCAAAAATTTCCATTGATGCAAAATTATGTTCAGTTTCCAAACTCGCAGAGCTCACATTTTCAGCTTACAGCTGTGGGAAATGTGTTCTTGTTGTGTAAAACACAGTGAAAAATTCAGCTGACGTCATTTTTAACCACCTGATGAGAAGCAACCAACTAGTTTTTCATCAATAACCTGCTTTCAAAAACTAAAAGTTCTGAGCTGGAGTGCATTCAGGAGGAAATTAGAAATGGGGAAGAATCTGTTTCTGATTGAGGAAAAAAAAAACACAACACCTGAATACCTTCGAAAACAGACAAACTCTGAAAGTGAAAAGTTTCTTAAAAGCAGGTGTAATAACAACATGAGGAGTGAAAACAACGTTAATTCTGTTTCAACCTAGTACTCACTGAAAGGAAGAAAATCCACTTTTCTACCAGCATCAGAGGAATTGCCATGTTGCTCATTTACTTTTGTCTGTAAAAACTGTATGTTCCCAAATGGAAACTTTCCACATTCACGTGTTTTCAGACCAGGCAATACAGGTTAAAGTTACAGAGTAACATATCAGCTTGGCTCGATGTTCCCAACTGATGCATGCATAAATGGTAAATGAACAGCATTTGTACATTTCTGTAAATCCGAGGATGCACGTGCACATCCAGTCATACACCACAATTAACAGAACAGCAAAACAAGATGCACAATCATCAACCAAACTGTCCACCTGAGGAGCCACAGACTGCATGTATAGAATGGAAATTTATTCTCTAAAATCGTATAAAAGTGAAGCTAAAATACATGGAAGAGTTGTCATTTAGTAGTGATGGCAGCAGCTTCTCAGACTTGGGTTGCAGCCCCGCCCTGAAATTCTGATCCAAATTAGTGGTGATTTGACAGCTGTCAATCATGATTCCTTCAACGTTTTCTGACCGCAGTATATCCTTTATAAACTAAAAGATTTACCATGTAAACCCTTCAACTCTGCTGACAAGTGGAAACAGAAACAATACAACTGCACGCGTGTATCAGTGGAAGAAACAGGTAATCTAGTGTAGCTTTCCTGCTTTCGGATGGTCATGCTATTTCATAGCAAAACAGTTTATCCAAAAAAAAAAACTTTTGATGCGACTGAGGCTGTACAGTGGGGGCAGGCAGGATGCGGTTTGGTGGATATTTGGCAGATGCTGGAAAGCAAGGAGTAATGGGGGAAAAGCACTTTTATTGTAGTCACTGCACATTAATGGCTTGAGATAACAGTGAAGCAACTGCACACCACAAGCTGTACCTCCTGATATTAATGGTATTACTACTCCCACCACACACGAGACAGTTTAAGACATCAACAACAGCCAGTAAAAATGAAGTTATGTGAAAAACAGGTCACTTAGGTCAGCCCAGTGTAAACACAACAGAAGCAGCGTCTTGAATTATGGAAGTCCTGCTTTGCTGGTCCTCTAAGAATCATATATTTTAATAATCCTTCATCCAAAAATGAAAACTGCTAAACGCTGGAGGTGAGTGAAGCTCATTACATGGGTGTTACAGGATCCTTTTTCAGTTTACCTTGCTGCTTCTGCCCTGCTGTGTGAATATTATGCTTGCTTAGCTTTGCATGCTTTCACAAAACAAATATTTACATTTCTTTTAATTGAGAATTAAAGGGAGCAGCCAATTGCAGAGGTTCGAACAGCATGACTTCAGCTTGTACATGCTAGGAAAGGCAGTCGTTTTTGTTTTAATTAATATTATTTAAAACCACAGTATGCATAGATGTATGTCTGCTATTATGCAGTGCAAAGCCTGAAGAGAGGTTAATTAGTTGTTAACTCTACTGGATGCACTCAGTTGAAGCTAATTAAATAGTGAAGTAATTTATCACTGTCAAATGAGCATTGTGGCTGGCTATGTGTGTCTCTAGTTTGTTTGGACATATTACTCAGGGAAAATCTTCCCTCTGCTTGGGCTGATAGATAGAGAGAGTCTTCCATTTCCAAGAATCCATTCCTCATGTTTAGATTATCCCAAGTCCACTGGATCCCCACCAGGTCCTTCTTTCTGTTGTGAATCTGACCCTGACCTTTGGCCTGGGGGGAAACAAAACACAGCTTCTCAGACGGAAGCACAAATGAAAAGCTCTGCTTTGAATTCTAGTTAAGATTAAATATTTCCAAAAGACGCGTTACAAAATATTGAGTCTCTCCGTTTTACCTGTATCCAGTTCTAACAACCTATTCCTCTGTTTGGACCTAAAATAAAGAGCAACATTTGAGCTTGATTGCCTTCCATTTACCAGCGGTGAAGTTTTAATTATAGGTGTCATTTCCCTGCTGAAGACAAACCTGCAATGAAATCACAGGCTGTGCATCACCTACTGGGCGAATATGTTGAAAGGAAACGAGTAACAATGAAATGTAGTTACCATCAATAGCTGCGGTAATTAACTGCAGCCTAATAAGGCAATTAATTAGCACTTAATTGGCGGGGCCAGAAACAGGAACGCACGGGAGAGGGGAGGCGGCGGAGAGAGGCAACACTGACGGGTTTGTGTCTCTTTTTTACAACCGCAGCTTCTGTGCTGTGGGGTTTCTTTCTGTCCCTTCTTACCTTGTTGGTCCCAAAGGCCGGGTCAGGGTAGGAGAGCTGGCCCAGCCTGGTGTGGTCTGGAGCGGCCAGCGGCTGGGGAGGAGGCGGGTAAACTGTTACATCCATGGCTGAAAATACATCCACTTCTCCGTCTGTCTTCTGGCTTTTCTTCCTTTCTTTTTGTCTTTTCGTCCCTGTTTTTTTTTTATGTTAGAAGCCTCTTTATTAAAATAAAAGTATAAAGTTGGGTACCTAAAGGAAGAAAAAAGAAAAGAAAAGAAAAAGGAAAGCCTACACCGAGTCCTGAGAGTCAGTGAAGTTTTAGGTGGATGCTCCTCTGTACGGACCGGCTTTCATGCCGCTCATCAGAACAGCAAAGTTCCCGGTAAAAGCGCGTCGGTAAAAAGAAACCGGTGCACTTGGAAAAGAGCGTCGTTCTCCCTCCTTCTGCCGGTGTCCGGTCCCGGTGTGAGGTTCGGACAGGCGCTGTCTGTCCCTGCCGGGGACTGCGTGAGGCTGCGTGAGACTGCTGCTGCTGCTGCTGCCGCTGCCGCGCGTGTGCTTCGGTGTCGTAGAGCCTCGCGGAGAAAGGTAATACAAAGAGCTCGTGCGTCAAGTCACCGAGAGTCACCGCAGCTTATCCCGGAAACTCACCTCGTCACAAAATAACGGCCCGCGCGTGAGCCGGATAAAACAGCTAGAATGGGAAGACGACGAAAGAAAAGGCGTTTCCGCAAATCCTGCCCGCCGTGCGTAGATTAACGGAAACACTCAGGGTTGTTTCAGGAATTATAAGGCAACAGGACTCCACACGTTAGGGGCTTTATTTTGGGAATGGCCGACGCTACTTCATCCTTCCAGGATATCTTCACAGATGTGTGGAGGTGATGGCACCGTGCGCTCCATCTAGAGGGGAGAGCGCGTCGTGCGTCCAGCCTGCAGTTCCTGGAGCGCAGCGCACAACTCCGAGGGAAGGTCAGGAGCATCAACTTTTTTCCCTGTCTTTGGAATACTGTTTTCACGTTTTGTGCAAGAAAACAACACTTTCCACTGCAAAATTGCGTTTAATTTGTTTACATTGACTTGTAGCCTCACTAGAATGTGTGCTCATGAAAAAAGAAAAGTCATTGTCAATAATGTTGAAACGTCTGCTCCTGTCCTCTCGCCCCTGCCGTCATTTAGCATCTCACAACCATAACACCTAGATACGGATAATATTCAAGGTAGTTTTAATCGTTTTTTGCTGCTGTTTCTCATATTTTTGTCCATTTCTGGTGAATGTTTTGACAGTTATCTGTTTTTATTGTTCTTGTAGTTTTAGCTGTTTTTGCTAATTTATTTTTTAAAAGCCATTATGGTAATTTCGTCTTTTCAGCAACTTTTGCTTTTTCACCTCTTAATCCAAATTAATTTAATCAAATTTCAGCTATTTTCCCCTTTGAAGCCTTATCGCTCTTTTTTTTTTTAGCATTTCTTTTATGAGATTTAGCAGTTTTACCATTCTGTATTCATTTTTGATTATTTTAGAGGTCTTAGAGTTTCAGCACAACTTTTTTGTTACTTTTCCTCACATATCAAACACAGGTGTATCAATCCATCCATCCATCCATCCATCCACACTCATCTTCCACTTGTGCAGACTCACAGGTTGCTTGACCCAGTCCCAGTACACTCTGGACAGGTCACCAATGCGAGCACAGCAACAACCACACACACTCACATTTACAACTGGGGACAGATTAGGGTCACCATTTAACCCTATATGAAACCCAGAGAAAGCCCACACACTCATGAGGAGAACATGCAAACTCCTCAGAGAAAAGCCTCAACTGGCAAAAAGTAAAAGTTATCTTGAAAAACGAGGCAGAAGTGTTCAGTATACTTATAAATATACAGTAAAATATACAGTTACAACATGTCAATAATCAATTTAAAAGTTAAAGGTGTAAAAAGGTGCAATGACACATCGAAAACACTATGAACCAAATTTTTCCGCTGTTTCACCAATTCCTCAAAAATAGGAGTGGTTGAAAATTAAACTACTGATTTAGAAATCTACTTTTCTAAATGGTATTTCATATTAGTGATGTAGACTGCCGAACAATAGTTTTGCCTCAGCTGGTCTATAGCTCTTAGTGGCTCATAGCTTCTGTTGTTCAGATTGATAGGAGGGAATTTTTAGAAGACCTCAAACCAATCACAGTCAATAAATCCATTGAGGAAAATGTACATGCTTTGTAAGTGCATTCACCTGACGTCCTGTTTGTCAGTTTGTGTGCTTATGAATTGAAAATAGGTCTTGTCTCTGGTTTTAATCTTAATTCCTCATCTTGTTGGTCAACAGCAACTTAATTTGCATTCATATAAAACTTTCAGAGGCAGATATTTTGATTAGTGCAAAGGAAAATTACAGATGAAAATTAATTATGATTGCAACTAGAATGCATTACTGATTGCACCTTTCATCAATGTATGATTTATACAATTATTGATATTCACCCCCTACATTCACATAACTGCTGTGAGAGGACCATTGAGGCCACACAATAGATTTGCTTATTTAAATATTTCAGTTCAAGGCCAAAGATAACGCAGAGGTTATAATGCGTATATTTATAGGTGACTCTGCCTCCATGAGCGCAGACACGAAGAGAGCACGCCATGTTTCCCAGAAAGGTGGATCAGTGTGGTTCGTATGAAGGGAGCTATATGAACTCTGGGGCCCGTCAAACACCCAGGATCTGGGGCCACTTCAGAACAAGTCTAATGCAGTTTGAGTAAAGCGACAGCTGGCCTGGCTAACATGCAGAAGCATTTCCAGCCGAATATGTGGTTACCACAGACGCTTCACCTCCAAACTCTCATCCATAAGACTTCATTAGTTCAGACTGACCTGGGGAACTCTGAGCTCTTCAAGAACATCACACGAATTTAGTTGCCTTCATGACACCTCTGCATATACGGGGACCTGGTTGACCAAGCGTCCATACAGACATTTCAGAGTCACTGTAACTTCAGAGGGGATGACTGCTGCAAAAAAGAATTCCTTCTGCTGTTTTGCTTCCTTTAAATATTTCATGATCTCTTAGTAGAGTTTCAAAAACTGCTATTACAGTAAATCTGCAAGTATAAAGCCAGGAATGTGTGTCTCAATATATTTCTTTCTATCCAACTCATAGACTTGGTCACTGCCACTGATCCTAACTGACTCTTGTGTGACAAATGTGCATGCAATTCAGCAGGCTTCAAACAGAAAGCAGGGATACTGTCCATCACAGTATCACCTATCGCCCATGCATGCACAATGAGAACATGCAAACTCCTCACACAAGATTCTCCCTATCAGGCAAAACAGGTAATCATTCCATCATTATGCAGCCCTTTGTGAGGCAATTGTTTTTCCAAGCAATCTTATAATATACCTCGTACATCTCAGTCAGACCAGCATTCCTGTTGTTTTTGTTCATTGCAACCTCTGCAATCAAATGCATGAGGTTGAATGTCGAAAATATTCATTTAGTAAAGAGATGCATTTGCATTTAAAATATCATTAATGTTTACCACCTAACTTTAGATGCGATCACAGCAAACAAGTTAATTGTGATTGTGTCGTGGTACTGTGTATGTGCCACACCTGCAGTCTCATTTCAAAGCTGATACATTATGGTACAGCAGAACATTTTTTCAGGTTGTAAAAAAAAAACCTTGCATAGCTGTACAATTGAAAACCCATTTGAATCACGAAAATTAATTTAGACAACCAAGATAATGCATGAGTGATTTTATAGGGTGGAGGCAGAATAAGTGAAACAATGAATCAGACTCTGTTTTTAGAGTGAAAGAAAAAAGAAGGGCCATTTGATACACAGCAGACTGAAAGTTCATTTTAATTCCCATCTGGATCGTTTTTAATGACAGAACATTATATTTCCATTATCTGGAAAAGCGTACATGGACAGAGATGCACATAAACAAAGAAATACTCTCACAGATATGCTCACACACACACACACACACACACACACACACACACACACACACACACACACACACACATACACACTGAAATTAAACAGATGGTAACACATGCATATCTAACACAAAATCCACTTCACTTCACTTCAGACACACACACACAATTATATACAGTCCAAACACATACATAAAAAACACACAGTGTGCATACAGAGGAGACACATTAGTTACTACAAACACATACAGTATATGTATCATGAAATTGTCTTCTTTTCATACGTTTGCCAACACTCTATCACACACACATGCACACCACAAGCCAGCCCACACATACTTAGTGAACATACAGTGTGAGCCGCCCATCCCCCACATACACACATACATATATGCACCCCTCCCCTCTGAAAAAGGCATAATTCACTTCCACATTCTCCTCCCCCACACACAGTTCCTCTCCATAAAACTCCACACACATGCATACGCATACTGTACACACTGAACCAATCACACATACGTGCACTTGTACAGTACAAACATGACATATACACCCACACGAGCGCACACAGATTTAAATGCAGATGCAAGCACACAACTGCAGACATACAAATACACACACACACACACACACACACACACACACACCCAATGCCAGTGGTGCACCATGTATGCTAATGCATGTCAGCACACAAAAACACATTCATGAGCAAAATAACTCTCTCTCTCTCTCTCTCTCTCTCTCTCTCTCTCTCTCTCTCTCTCTCTCTCTCTCTCTCTCTCTCTCTCTCTCTCTCTCTCACCCTCATGCAGTTCTCAGATTCTCATGCATGAACTTTCTAACACATTTTTATGGTTTCAAATCGTAATGTACTGTAGCATTTGAATGATGTGTGTCTCTTCATGTCGGGGGGGATTACATTATAGATTCATAGCACAGCAATCCACTCCTGGGTGAAAACAGCCAGCTCTTTAAGGCATTATAGCTTCCCAGTGTGAGATAGATGAAAAAGAAGGAAAAAAGGAGAGGGCATTTACAAAAAAGAGTTTATTAAGGAAGATGCAAGGTACAAATATCTATTAAAGGACATCTTGAGATTTCTCTAATGCTCACTTTGCGTGACCAGGAGCAACGTTTTTTTGGATATGGAGACTTCTGACAGGACCATTGCATGCTTGGGTTATTTAAGCTTGTAAAGTGAATCTTTTAATATTTCATTATGAATCGTTTTTAAATGGCTCTCTCTCCCTCTCTTAAGTATTCGGCTGCTATTCCTTTTTTAAAGGGAAAGTCGTTTTAGAGTACCTGAAAGTACTCGCTGATTTAAAAAAAAATAAATTGCAAGAAAATATGTCAATGGTGTTTAAGAGAAGCGACACAAAATACTTATAAGACTTTTTGAAAAACACTATTTCCCTTAATTGAAGATTTTTGTTATTCAAATAGTTATGCTGCATGATGATAGTTTATTTTTTTTGTATTTCTGAATAATGCAACTTGACAATACTTAATAGTTTTAAAATGAAAAGATAACGAAAAAAATTTAAATACCTGCTGGTGGACAATGCATCATGCTTCTAGCATCAGGGATTCCAAACAACATGCTCATTGCAGTTTCACCGTCTGTGCCTGATATCAGTGAGTATTAGCATTACTGCTGATAAATTGCTTCGTATTGATCTCGGTCAGCGCAGACAACAGCTGAGCTTTAAAACTGTGTGCTTTCTTAATAATTAAATACAAGCTAAATATTGCTCATATATAACATTTGCTGCATTATTTTTAACAAAGCATATCTATCAGCCAAGTTTTAACTCAGTTTAAACTACAGGAAGTTTTAGCTGAGGTCTTTTTGGCTCACCAAGTTATTTGTCTGACTTGTGGAGATGGTCTTGAGAAAGTCTCTGGATGGGAAAGGATTTTTCCCGATTGTTCTGACATTGCACACTCAAACTCACTAGAAGTCGAGTAACAGTAATTTGGTTATCTTTGGTCACTGCAAGTTGGACAAAAGGACTGCTATTTTTTTTTATCCTTACAAGAGGATTTGAACATGCTGTCACGCACCATAATCAATGACAACAATTATTGTTTCACAGATGAAAATACAGTGTAATTGGTTGCTTTGATCAGTTTGTGGTCCAGTGTCTTAGTTGAGGACATTCAACACTTAAACAGGAGTGAGAAGAACCTGTCAGGCAGATCACTGGAGGAGTTTTCACCTCCTGAGCCTCAGCAGCTACAATAATTACACACAATAGGTTTTTTAAAACCATTTGGGTTTCATGTTGATTTTGGTGATACGCATTAGAGGGGTCCCGTGGAGGCCTCAGTGCCTACTTTGGATAGCGCCGTGACTGTCTTCAGCTTACTGATATTTTTTAGCTGTCACTATCAAGTAGAGGCATTTCATGAGATCTTCCCTGTGAAACGCTGCAGGTATTATAACTGCAGGTGAAAGGAGACAAATGAGCATAAAATACAGTATAGAATATTTAATAGCAGAGAGTATAGGTAGTATCCTTTCAATGCTTTGTCAACACCTTTATTCCCTATGATTTCATGTTTATACATAACTGTGTCTTATTTACTGTATACTTTATTTGGCTTGCAGCCAGCGACTTAATGAGAGGGGAGGTGGTCCTCAGGGTGTGATTGCGCTCATGTTTTTGGGGTAGTTACAGTGATGTCGAGCAGCATATATGATGAACGTCAAGTGTAGTTACATCTGAAGAGACACTGATCGTTGTGTTCACTGCCTCTCCCTCTGCGATCCTCCAGCACTGCAGTCAAAGCCGTCCTCCCCTGTGGAATTTCAATTATTCACACGTTTCTATAATATAAAACCTCTGAGACCGTCAAGTCTATAGGTTTAATGATCGAGGCTTTTGTTTTGGCTGTCACTTTGTAAATCAGAGAGGCTGAGATGCTGTCAGGAGCTGCGAGGCTCAACTCTGCACACTTCAGATGGGACCAAAGCCCCTGTGGGCCCAGCTCATCCATGATGGGAACAACATGTCGCATGACCTGCAGGACATCAAGTTATCTTATTCAACAGACAGCAAAAAGATCCAAATGAGAAAGTAATGAACCTTGAGTCAAAACCTTGTAATGTGTACTTTATATACAGCTGTGACTTTAATGAGTCAAAGTAGAGCATGAATATCAAAAGTCCTTGAGTTACACTGAATCGTAACCTAACCCCATCATAAGAAATGAGCACAGTCTTGTTTTTGACTTGACATCTTGATATTTGATCTGAACTGCAGGCTTCAAGTGCAAAATGGTGCTGTGACGCAATACAAGCAGACTATTGCATCCCTGCACAGCTTTGTACTTTACTGCTTACTGTCTGTATGTCTCTCTTATTCTTAGTCTTTTGCTCCAGTAAACTATAATGTGTGATAAGATAACATGGTAAGATAAGATAGATACTCATTCCTCATTAGCTCAATATTAAAAAAGAAAGAGAAAAATGTTTACATCCTATAAATATGATGAACCTTTGAGCAATGAGAATGTAAACTGTAAGCAGTTTTGTCTTTGTACACTAAGTGTGGTTTTGATAGAAAGCAAAGAGAAAGAAAGGAGACAGATGACTTTCATTGTAAGGAACTGAAAGGAAAAAGCTGAAGTTTTGTTGACAAATAATTGACATTGACTGAATTGCTCAGACCATTGTTAAAAGAGAATAATTCTTTCTCTGCTTTTTTTTAAATCGATTTCAACACACATAGAAAACACTGCAGTAATTCACATCAATGCATCCCGGCCATGCTGTAATGTTAGCTAAAACTATAAACTGTCCCTCCTTAACCTTTACTTTCAGTCTTTTCCTAAATCTACCTGAAATTTCAGAATTGTGGAAGTGTGTTTTGTTAAAAACAAAAACAAAAAAAAAAAACAGTGTTCCTGCAACATTGCAATTTCGGGACCACATGCACACACACACGTGCACGCACACACACACAGACTCTCTCCTCTGATCTGACAGTCTCACATTCGATGAATGTCAAGTCCACTGAATTAATTTGCACATTTTTAGTGGGAAGGGGTTGATGCATCATTCAGGCCTATTTTTCTCTGCAGTCACTGTTTTACTCTCAATCTCATCATTATTTCATGGTGGGCTATTTATTATGCTTGTGTGAAGTATGCACACGCACGCACAGACACACGCACGCGTGCGTGCACGCACGTATATATTTACATGCATTGCAAGAGCAAAATTTTAACTTTACACTGTGCCAAAACCTAACATTTTCTATAATTAAAAAGAGACGTACCTACTGCAAGGGTTTGTCAGGGTGAAGAACAGAATAAAGAATGACTGTAAACAAAACAGCAGGATCTTTACAGGGTTCAGTTTGTTCGATCAGTAGAAAACTCAGTTATTGTACGGTGGCTAATGCATCCATCATTTCAGTTCCAGGTATTCTAAAAAGAATTTCTTCACCACATGAAAAGAAAGTAAAACTCAAATCATAAAGCTGTTTGAACAGGAAATGTAAGTGTAGACGTATTATCTCTTTGACAGGAGGATGTTTCTGTTTTTTTATTGTAAAACCAAAGTAGATTTTTACACAATGTGCAAATTGATAATACTAAAATATTGATGTTCTTGTTTTTGCACCACTTGAGATGCTTGTGATTCAGTCGGAAAGCTTGCTAACTGCTCGGCAGCACCAGATGTTGAAGGGAACAGTGTACCCATGGGGAGATCGTCAACCTGCTATTAATGTTGACAGTAGAAAACAAAGCCATATGCATCCAATTTACACAGAGAAAGCATTAACTCAGCCAACAGCAGCAAGAGGAATATATACATTAACTGAGCAATTAGATGTGTTCCTAATCAGCTAAATAATAAAGAGAGACAGGGGGGTGTTTCTCTCAGTTTAATGCAGCGCACTGGCCAAGTCTCCATGCAAAGTTTCGTCTACCATGCTACAACACATTGCACTTAAAAATGCTCTGTCGGCCTTCATGTATTTCACCAGTCAGGTATTTTGAGAGTTCGTTGTGTCAGTTAAAAAATGTGCGCTTGCATTTTCTCCAAAATAACTCTGTGTGGCAGGTGACTCATCTAGAAAAAATAATCTATCTGGGACGGTTGGGGCACGGGAAGTCAATGGTAAAGCGATACTCCCGAAATTTCAGCACTTAGTAACAAGCCCCAGAGTTTTCGGTGTACATCACGTTATGTCCGGGCTGTCATTTGGCATTTCCATCCTTAGCCCTGACTGCTGACAGGGAAGTCTGTTTGACAGGAAATGGGTTGCAGTCTGTAACGGAGCATTTTCAGGTGATCTGAATGTAAAACGATGAGCTGTGCTTCTGTTAAACTCAGTGAAAATGACACTGCGATCTGAACACGTTAAACATGCTCAGGGTATCAGTAGCTGTTGTTTCCACATGGTCACGTCCTGTAATTTATTTCAGTAGTAAAGTCTTGCAAGAATCATTTGTTCATGGACCACACGGTGGTGTAGTGGTCAAACCTTCTCGCTGCAGACCGAGTAGGTAGCGGTTTGAGTCCGGGGAGTTAACGTGGAGTTAATTTACTACAGGTTCTGAGTTCGTCCTCAAATGAATGAATCAATTATTTCACTCAACAGATCTTTAAATTCTTCAACAATCCAGTCAACATGCACCTCAGCATCCTGATGATCATTGGCTTTGGGTCAGCTGGGAGAATCTCCACACTAAAAATTGATTTTCGCAACTGTTAACATGAGATTTTCTTGAGTCTGCATTTAATCTGGTTTATTGTGATTCTCTCAGTGAACACAGTTCAATTTTTAAACAGGAAACCAAACATCCATCCATCCCTTGTCTCATTGCTGCCATAATGAGTCAAGAATGCATTTGGATATTGGGATGAAGCTGCAGTACTTTCAGGAGACCCAAACAGACACAGGAAGAACCGTCAAACTTCACAATGTTGTCAGTTAGTCATAGAAGAACATTAAGAACATAATGCCTAAATAAAATGTGTTCTCCTTTAATTCATGATATAAAAAAAGCATAGAATTTATTTGAAATTGTGAATTTTCTTTGAAGCACTAAAAATCATTTAAATCAATCAATCAAAGTATGTTAGTTATTCCTTGATCGCATGTTGAAATAACGGTTTCAAGAATTTTAGAAATTTTGATTGTGATAATTACATTTAAAGCATAAGAAAACATTGCGTCCTATTAAATCCAATATTATAATAATTCATTCTGTTTTTTAAATTAAAGATCGCTATTTGTTTGGATGAATTAAAATCAATTCCTTGAGTTTTCCTTTATTTTCCACTGTGTAGAGGCTCTACTGGCATCATTTCAAGGTTCCTAAATGCTTTGACGTTTCCCAAATGAGGATTGGCAAGTCAGAATGATCTGTATCTTTGTTTTCATTGTGTGGTGACTTGTACGATAGAGCTGTGGAGCCACAGAATCAATAAAGAGAAGAGCATTTTTATACATTTAACACTGAAACTGCATCTACCAGCTCTTCATGCGAGTGTTTTCTTAGTCAGGTTCAGCACTCGTCAGTGCAAAGCTTTATTAATCCTTGACAACATATCATCGCTTTAGAAAATACGAGAATAATATTTCTGGAGATCTCCCGAATTTAGGAGGATTAAAAAAAATGATTTAAAGCTCTTTTAACCCCTTTGAAAACGAGGGTCCATCAGCATGCACGATTCTAACATCAACCAAACAAATGATCAAACACTAAAATGCATGTAGAATCATTTTAGAAATGTAATTGCTGCTTTTTGAACACTAAAGCTCTGTCACTTTAAAGTAACAACATCTACAAAAGGCTGATAAAACTGTGGACCAGGCCTTTGTTTTCGAGCTGAGACTCAGTGTGGTTATTCGTCTTGGATAAAGACTGAACCTGTGCAGCAGAGCTTCGGATGATGAGGAGAGAGTGTCGTCCAGTCGAGACCAACGGCAGCTAAAAATACTTTTCTTCACACAACATGGAAAAATCAGAGAAAGCTAGTCCTTTCTTTTTATATTCCCAGACAGTATCTTTCATGCTCGTTTTCCAGCTGTTGGCATCTCCTTCCTACAACAGGCCAACAGCCGCGTTAGTTCCTTTTCAACACATCGCAATATAAAGTTTGACATGCTAAAAATCATCTTATCAGACATAAGTATGGTGTCGTCTTTGCATGGTATTAATCCGAGTTAACCTACAGGGGCCTCTGAAGGCGTAATTTGTTTTTCCGCTATAGACTGAATGCATTCATCACCGCGGACATCTTTACAGCAGAAATTCATCTGTCAAACTGCCAAGAATTACAGCTGTCACAGATGCCGAGGAGCTCAAAAAGACCGTCTGAAAATGGGAACTGTGAGAGAAAATAAGCACCACTGGTTTCTCTAAGAGCCTGACAGGAAGATTTGTGACTGTGTGACATATAGACAATCTACATAAATGCATTTAATTTACACTTTAAGGATCGTTTCATTTTTGATTTTTCTCGGGAAAGAGGCTTCGAAGATGAGGAGTCTGGCTTAATAGTAGTTTAAAGTACAACACTCAACAGGAGGTGTGATCAAGAAGCCTTTCTCTTTATCTGTTAAGAGAACAGTTTAAAAAAAAAAAAATCAGTCGATAAATAGACAAAGAAAACCAGGAGGGGTTTAATTGTTTTCATTGACTGAGATCATAAGACACGACACATCTTTTCTTGGCTCAAGTAACACATTAATTGCATCTCACTTAATTTGCACATCAGTTTGTTTTTTTTTGTGTGTGTGTGCGTGTGTGTTTCAAGCACTTCTTAGTTTGGTATCGATAACTACACGCCTACGGCAAAGAGTACATCAAAACTTTAGAAATGTCACTTCAGGTTTGAATACGTCTCACAGATGTCTTGTTCAGGTTCGAGTCGCCCTTTTGCAATCCTAACACAGACTGCTGACTTGGCAGTTGTGCAGAGGTCGCTCATAGACAACCGTCAGAAGAAGCCGCAGATCATCGCCACCGAAACGATCACCGCTGTTCAGTGCCGGATCAATAAAGATGAATGGAAAGTTGACAGGAAGACCAAAGTGTGGTTGCTGTAACAATGAAGAACTGTCGATGAGGACGACAATTGATGGGAGATGAATTCAGAACTGGCTCTGGATCTTGAGGGAACACTTTATTGTGAAATCTGTCTCAGAATGAAGAGGAAGAACAGAGAATAAAGTGTCATCAGTTTATTCTCTTTTGTGTTTCTTCTTGTCTTAATTCTTGTTCTTCCTTTTCTTTAATTTGCTCACTTCGGGGTTTGACATTAACCATTTCACTCTTTTCACCTTTACACTAACCATCTCCTTTTCTTCTCCCTCTTCTCCTCCTTATAAGTCCAACATTAACCGTATCTATACCAGAGGAATGTTTCCTGCTTCTTTCTGTTGACAAGCTGTACTGAGGTGATGATTTTCTTTCCCAAGAGGAGGTTTTACTTGTCTGCAGTGCTGGAATTCATCGTTTTTGCTACCCTGATCATTATATCACTGGGCTGTGACTGGAGAGCCAACTCTCCTCACCCGACTCTTCAAAATAAAGATGTGAGATGCCAGAGAAACAACAGAGATGTGCTAAAAGAACTTCTGAAAAGTTTGCTGAACAATTTCAACTGTGAATCCGTGAAGTATATAAAATATACAAGAACATTTGACTTTTTGAAAATCTTTCCAGTCCTCGTCCTCTCACTGATCAAACTAACTTTAGTCCATTGCGTCATTAAGCAGAACAATATACACAGACTAAGCGCTGTGCATCCATATGTAAATGCTGTGAGGAGAGAGCGCAGCCTCTGATTGGTTGTTGCCTGTGTGTGACTGCCACACACCACGGGACTCGAACAGGGAGAAAGTAAGAGAGGGGGACAAAGAGACGGGATACTGTTGCTGACAGGCTGTCAGTTTGAATTGACAACAATGTGACAATGAGGTCTACTCAGTTTTGAAAGGTTGGCCTGTGTGCGTGCGCACACACACACACAAACACACACACACGCACGTCACGTGTGCAGTGCAGAAAGAGAATAATATAACAAAGTGGATCACATGGTTTTGGGGTAATTGCCAGCTGTCAGAGTGACAGAGGGGTGAGGAGGAGGGGGCTCTCTGAGAGGATCTCACTGAACTGATCTGGAGTCTGACAAGAAATAAATAAAAACAAGAGCAGCACACTGATGTAAAGATGGGAGTATCATTTCATGTAGTTCCCACGTGAGATGGCAACAATTGACGGGACAGCTGCGCGTGTGTGTGTGTGTGTGTGTGTGTGTGTGTGTGTGTGTGTGTGTGTGTGTGTGTCCATTTCAAGGTCACATTTTTTTTCCATCAGGTTTGAAGCTCAGTGTTTCGAATTATACATGCTGACTCCTACACCGTGAACACCTGTTCCTATCTAATCTGTTTTAACCAAACACTGCATTACAGTGTTATGGGGTTTTTTTTATTGATTTAATGCTCATTTTCCATTACTTATTCTTTATGTAGGAATATTTTGTGCTTTGTTCTTAGAAAGACTTTATTGATTCATAATTTGGCCCCTTTTGGCATGTTGAACAAGGCTTGAAGACCATGAAACATTAAAAAGGGCATGCCTTTGCACCCATTGATTCATCTTCAATACCACTTCATCCATTGCAGGGTCAATGGAGCCAGTCCAGGCTAACAGTATTATCTTACATCCCAGCTAGAACAAAAAAAAGATGAACGTAGTGAGTAATAAAATCATAACCATCATTACTGTAAGTGCTAGATAACATTATCCAGTAATTAAGGTCTTAACATTTTCATTCTAGAGAGAAGGTGAAATTAAAGAGACATTTTCATGATTGAAAATCTATGTGAACATCTCCACCAGGAGCAAATCTGTGCTCCCTTTGAAAAAAAAAAAAAAAAGTCAAAGTATCCAGGCATTAAAAAGATGTCACCACATATAAAAGACCTCACATTCAAAAGGGCAAATCAGAAGAGCAGCACAGATGTGTGGAGTGGGCTCTTTTCTTCTGGAGTTGCCTTTTATTTTAGTTTGGTCAAAATCGTGCGGCTGGCTGCAAATACTGACCCAGACTGGCTAGTAAAGTAATCCATTTTAACATTTATGGAGCGATTTGTGTGCAGTATATTACAGGGCTATCTATTATGACACTGTATACACACACACACACACACACACACACACACACACACACACACACACACACACACACACACACACACACACACACACACGTACGCACACACAGACACAACGCCTGAATGGTCTAATGCAATGACACAGAGAGATTGATTCAGGCTCCAAAACAGGCCACATCATATTAAATACTCTTCTCTTCTCTTCTCTTCTCTTCTCTTCTCTTCTCTTCTCTTCTCTTCTCTTCTCTTCTCTTCTCTTCTCTCCTCTCATGTGATTTGTTGTCGTGCACGAGCTGAAAACGTACTTTAACAAAGGAATCATTTGTTACTCAACAAAAGATTTGATGATCGTCTGTTTGTTTGTTCATCATCGCACCCGTATGTTGTGTTGCAACGGCTGCAGCAGGAAAATAAAGGGAAATGTTTTAGACAGACAGACAGATTTCGGAGAGGGAAAAAAAAAAGCTGAGGAAAAAAACAGAGAGAAAAACAGAAAGAAAGAGAGAGTCCAAACAGGGAGAAATGGAGCGCAGCACATCAATCATTACGATGATTATTATGGCAGTTGTCATAGCAACACTCTCCCATCCCCCTCTCCCTCCTCTCTCTCTCCTCTGCCTCAATTTCTTTCTCTTTCACTCTGAAATCAATTCAAATGCACTTAAATGCCACTGCAGGCTTAGTAAAGATGCCGTATGTGGAGACGAACACAACCCGGGAGAAGAACACAAAGCATCTAAAATAACAAGGATTCAAAGAGACATTTAAAAGTGACGCCGTGGTTGTTTGTATGAGATTCCTCATGCAGCACTTTGATTCCTCCGGAGTATAGCTCTGCCATAATGTGACAACCATAAATACATCAGTCAAGTGGAAGCCTTCACCAGCCAATGTGACTTTATCTTTCACTCTATCGGAGAGACACACACCGGGGGGAAGAGTTCGCTGCTTTACCATGAGCAAAGCCAAATCACACCAATGATTTAAAGATGAAAATCTTCAAAATCTTCAGGAACGAAAGGGAGAAATAGGTGCATGTAAATCAGACGAAGCACGGATAAAATAATACACGGTACATTCGCGTGTGAAGCTAGTAGCTTGTAAAAATGCTGCTGCTCTGGAGTGGAGCATGCAGGGTGGTACTTTCATGGTGGGGGCTTAACAGAGCTGAGTGTTGATTGGTCAACCACTCCAGCGTTTTTCCCCAGCTTCCTACCGCTGCCATATACTTGCAATTATATTATAGTAGGGAGTAATTATAAGATACAGAAGTCATAATTATGAGATGAGGTCTCCAAAACTGTGAAGTCTTCACCGAATGCAACTCAACTTTGGCACCTTCTGTGTGTATGTCAGACAGTTTCACAATTAAAAAGACTTACTGTGTTTAAAGGCCAGCAAACAACACAAAACCAGAAACCCATCAAACATTTTATATCAGATCTCTTCAAACACAATTATTGTGTATTTATATCTTCTCCTGCACTTTGAATGGGGCACTTAAATCCTCACAAAACTTGTCAACCAATATTTGATTCATCAGAAATTTTGCCCTGCGGAACGTGTTGCAGATTACCGAGGATGAACAGAAACATTTAACCGTAATCTTTTATCCCAAGGGCCGTCGAGGCAATCAATAGAAGCAGGATGTGATGGATGAGAGGTTTTTCTTTTTCTCATGCTTCTGTCTTTGTGGCAGTAGATGTGATTTAATGCACGCAATTTAGAAAATTTATTTATGTAGAATTTAGAAATATAATGTCCACTTTGTGGGTGATTAAAAGAAAATCTGGAACTGGAACATCATGGAGTTTACTGCAGTCACACCCACACCTCCCCCCCTCCCTCCCTCCCTCCCTCTCTCTCTCTCTCTCTCTCTCTCTCTCTCTCTCTCTCTCTCTCTCTCTCTCTCACACAGTTGATTTAATGTATGTCAGCTCAGCAGCCACAGTAACGTTTATGTAAGGTTGCAGAAAAGTGCACACAAACTGCATGCATTACTCACTAACTAGGGTGCTTGACTCCACTGGGTGTACGTTAATGTGCCAGAACACATTTCGGCTCGTACACGCAGCGACTGTTTCTGCAGGAGAGGAAAACTGAGACTTCTCAGGTCAGTCACACTTCTCAGTTTGAGCCAGTCTCCACGCCAAAAATTCAGAGCAAATTGCCTTAAAATGATTGAAGTTTTGATGCCACTCACTTGCAGTGGGCTTAGATTTTTATTTAAGTCAGTAATATCATTTCCATTTGTGTTCAGGGTGTCAGAACTTTGTTGAACACAAGAATAAAATCTAAGTGATTTAATCTTTTCCAAACTTTATGCAGATTTTGGCTTTAGTGCCTTTAGGCCAATTTCTTTGTATGTTTTTTGTACTTTTCATTCTCCACATCCTAATTGTGCCTCTTTCAAAAATGAGCACTCAGCTCAGTTACAGATCATTTGATCCTCTGTAGACTCTCGCTTTGCTCAGCAGGGTGGAGGTTAGCCAACATGTAAGCCTGAGGTCCCAGCTCTTATTTTACAATCGCTCCCAGCCAACTGTGACACACCGCTAAATTAATCTGAATTGAAAGCAATTAAATCACATTTTCTGGTGCCTCATCATCAAACCAGGCTATTATTATCAACTATTTTTACAGGAAAAATACTCACAATTAAGATGCCTGTTAAGCTTTTGCCAAAGGTCTTCTAATTTGATCCATTTCAAAGAGGTTTCTCATCTAAAAACACACACACACACGCACGCACGCACGCACACACACACACACACACACACACACACACACACACACACACACAAATTACATCAGTGCATTAGTTTCTTTTCTTGCATGTTTTCTTATCATCTCAAGCTGCTATCTCTCTGCTATCAAACCTTATTTTCTCCCCAGTGGTAATATATAATTGCAGTTTATTTTTACTTTATATCTCTTCACTGCACATCTGCTTAGACCAGAGATGAAGGGAAACAGTCCTTCACATTCCTTTTGTTTGCCCCCCCCAACCCTCCTTCCATCTAAAATTTTCTATTTTCTCAGAGACAAGGAAATCGATGCAGGCTGATGGGAACATATAATGACCCTCTTAACACGTGTGTGTGTGTGTGTGTGTCTGTGTGTGTGTCTCTGTGCACGTGCGCGCACGCCCCGAGTTCTTATTTAAAATCAGGACATTCTTATGCAGCTTCAACAAAAGACCTGCGATGATGCCCTTGTCAAGGCCAAGTATCTTCATCACATTTGTGAAAATGTGAATCAATCAGAGCTCGGAGGAAGGATATCTGAAGTTCTGTTAGCTTTGTTCCTGGGTTTCTTTATGTGACTCATCCTCTTATACAATACGAGACTCTTAAAGAAGAATCCTACTTCATTTCTGACCTAATTCAACCTGCTGTTGTTCCCAGTCATCTGAACATTGCGTTTAAAAGACATGCTAATTTTGTCCTCTGCAAAAATGCATCCAGGGCCAGAGCAGGCAGCCCTCAACTTCATGAATGCATTTTTGAGATGAAGTCTTTCATTTTTGTTCGTCTGGTTATTTGAGGTTTAATAATATTATGTGTAGCTTTAGGTCTCCCAGTTGTTTTTCACTTCCATGGTATCAATGAGCTTCAAGTTGAAACTGGTCCATATTTTAGTATAACTGGTTGTTCTCTGCCTTAGTGTGATCACAGTGAAAGTGAGCCTCACTTCCTGTAAACAATCTAGATTGACGTCAACTTAACTGGATGGAGATTTCCTGTTTATCATTAGCAAAGTTAAGATCTGTATTTTGTTTCTAACAGAGTAAAAAACAAATGATTAATATATCATTATTATAAGAATGCACTTTGTGCATGTAGTGTTACTGATAGACCTAGAATGGACACATTTTAGGGAATATGTCTGCAAACTGGACAGCATGAGGATGTTTTGCTTTACACTCACCTCACGGTGAGACCACCCTGTGCACGACCCACCCTGCTTTTCCAGCAGAAAGCTAGAGTATAAAACGGATGGATAAACTTGGACAAGTAATCCTTGTAGGTCAAAAGATGCACGATTGTGACGCTGCTGTTTTGAACGTTTAATGCACTTTGTCTGAACATAAAACAGGAAAAGGGGGATTTAAAATATCCTCTCCCTTTTCCACCACGAAGATGCCCTTATTGAAGGCTTTAACAGAAAAGAACAGTTTCATTTATTCCAACTGACCAGTTATAATTAATTTTTTTAATCAAAATCATTTATAAATGTTCATCTCGTCTGTGCTCGGTACCAGCTGAAGCCTTGATGGCAAAACATGTGAAGCAGGTGGGAGGTGCATGAGTCCAACACAGATTCAGCTGCTTTCTCCATGCAGCACACCGAGAGCTCCACCAATAATGAAACGCCTGGACGGATGACATTTAGCTCAGTTCAGGATGATGTGGTGGACTCCCTCTCTCCTTCTCTTACTGTCTCTATCTGTCTGTCTGTCTGTCTGTCTGTCTGTGTTTTCTGGGTCTTTGCTCTGACACAATTACACTTCAGCTTCTATCAGCTCCCTGGATGCTCCGCTGCACCGCAGGAATGGATGGACACGCACACACACTCTCTTTTCACTAGACCTACTTAGGTAGAATTCAAGGGAGATGCTCAGTAGATTTCTTCATTTTGAGAGTGAAAATAGACCTGTAAAAGTAAAAAAAAAAAAAAAAAGGCAGATAAATACAGTGAAACAGTGAATATTGCTGCTTCAGCTGACGAGCACATTTAAACACTCTTATATTTAAAATGGAGACAGATTTTTTTTTCTTTTTTAATCACAATCATCTCTGAAGTTCTGATATGATATACAGCATTTGGGCAGCTTGAGAGAGTTCATGGCTGTATTTGTCATTTCTAATATGACCTGATGGAGGCAGTGTTGTCTCAGATAAGAAGAGCAGAAATCCCCATGTTGATAAATGATTATGTTTGGCATGTTGTCACAGAAGCACGACACTATTATGATTACTAGTAGTAGTTGTTGTTGTTGTTGTAGCAAACCAACATTTTTGTCTGTAAAACATAAATCCTCCATCCATGTATTCATTCATCTGGGAATGTGCAGTGGGGGTTGAAGTCCATCCAAGGTAATATTGAAAAGAACTTTCACCAGAAATGTTCAACAGCAGTGTTTGGCAACAATTCCGGTTAAATCAAACTGCTAGTTTTCCTGTTATTATTGGTTTATATTGTGGTTATTGTAACCTTGGCTCCGTTCTTCTTGGGTGATATTTTAACCACACCTATAAACAATGTTTTTAAAATGCATGTTGTTTTGAAAGCTACAGAGTTCTCTGACGTCAAGTTTGTTTCCTGTTGCACTTTCTTCCTCCTGTTATCATTTTTCATGCACTTGATGCACTTGCAAGCATACAGAATGTTCTTTTCCTCCTGTTTTTGTCAACTGAAATAAATAACAGGAAGAAATATGACAACACAAAAGAAGCAAAAGCCAATTTCTTAGTAATGCACAATCAGATTTCAAAAATACTAAGTGACCTGAAAAAGGATAACAGCTATTTGGGCTTTTCTCCTTCTCATGCCTGGTTTTGACACCAGAGACTTCTGATAGTCGGTAAAATATTAAACTATCAGTTTTAAGCATCATATGAATGGCTAAGATGGAACAGATGGGTAAAGCAGCAGCACATCTGGCACTCTGTGTTCCCTTGTTGATTCAATCTTTGATATGATATTTCCTCGTTGCTTCACTTTGGATTGATCATCCCCAAATGTAACATTTCAACGCCTTCTTTTAGGCATTTGCAGTGTTTTAATTCTAGTCCTGATAAACACAATTAAATGTCATGCATGCGTCATGAAGTCTGTTGGTACTTAAAAGTTTAAGTTGGATGGATTTCTAACTTACTGATAATTTTCATCGGTAAAAGCGTCAATCCCTCTGACCAGAGGAGATGCTTGTCAAAGTCAAAGGCCAAACCACAATGGTGCTTGTGTCACTTATGGGAGTGTGAAGAAGAAGTGTGATGTAAGATTGACATTTTCACTCTTTTTTTTTTTTTTTTTTTTTTTACTGTTTTTGACTTGTTGATTTGGAGAGAAAAAAAACACAGGAGGTACCAGATTGTCAGTTGAACGGTAGATGGTTCAATACATAAGAAACTACTTTCTGTGGAGACTGCGTGGGCTCAGACTTTCACTTTACCAATCTCACAGTTTTTTACAGTGATACTGTGATTGTATGGAAATTACACTTACTTGATGGTATGGGATGTTTGTTCTGTCATGTTTCATCCCGACCCCCACCAACACCCCTCCTCCTCCTCCTCCTCCTCCTCCTCCTCCTCCATCGTGCCTGGATATCCTTTGTGCTGTAGTCATTTGGGAGCTAATCATGTCTGTGCTAATGCGATCTAGGCCAAGGCCACAAAGGAGACACACAGTGGGGTCAGCAGTGCAAGGGTCAGACAGATGGTCAAGTTAACTAACAGCAGGGGAATTCACACCGAAACACACACCATTACACTGAGATAATTAGCTGTACATGGAGATACATATGCATGTATATTCACACTTGACTGCAATGTAAACCTCAGTCAGTGTAGTTATTATTTCTAGTGTTAAACCAGCTTCTTCTTGTTAACATATCTGATGTTTTCTTCACTTTGAAGGCCTTTGCTCTTTGAATCATTCAAAATTAATTGTTATCGCTGTATTGCCGGCGCACATACAAGTTCAGTTATCATGTATATATCACAATATTACAGAAATAAATTAAATAAATTGCAATGAAATAAGGTAATTAATAAGGAAAGTTCTCTGGAGATTGGAATGAGAAAGAAACACTGGTTTCCCATCAGAATTATTGGAAGAATGACAAGTGAAAAAGATATTACATCTTTTTCCATTTGCCGAAAAATGTTTTGTTTGTGTGGATTTGAGTAATGATGTTAAATCTAAAAAGAGAGTCAAGGACTTGACTTGGAAGAGCAGAAAGTAGCAAAACCAGCTTTTTTTTCTTTCCTGTAAATGTTTCTCACCTCTGACCTTTAAAAGAGTAAACGGTGGGAAAATACTTCATAGTTCAGCTCCATCGGTTTCATTTGTGTAGTTTATGCGCCCCCTGGTGGATATTAGCAGAACTGTTAGCACACAGAGGACCGCTTACAAAAATGAACGATATGTCATTTTATCGTTTCATTTTCAGACAGAGAAACATCACACACATCTTTATTTTCAGGGTTATCCACTGGATTATTCTCCTTAATTTAGCATCATTGCCATTGCTGCTTACTTTTCCAACGAAGAGCAGCATTTACGACACATATTGTAAATAAAAACAGGTTGAGTGCCAATATTTCACAAACTACAGCAGTGCATCGAGACCCTATTTTTTTCCCCCTTTTTATGTTTTTTTTTTGTTTGTTTGTTTTTTTGTTTTGTTTTTTGCATTACACGTTAATTATTTGATTATGAATACCCCTGTTATACGTGTTTTCAACAGCAGATAGCAGCATTGTTCAAGATAAAGCGCTGAGCAGGAGCTATTTAATCATCCCTGACACATAATGAGACATTGATATATGTCTCATTTCCTCCTGTAGGTTGTTTTATTTATTACTAGGCTACTTTTTATTGTGCTTATACATTAGAATGACATTTTTTTTTTCTCGTGGATAAAATACGCTTATTCTGACACAGTTATTCTGTGTTCTTTTGTGGTTGATGCTGTCCTGAAAGGAAAGACAAATTTATTTAGAGAGCAGCATGCAGACACAAGTCAGTTCACAGTACTTTATAAGGAAAAACAGTAAAGCAAGTCGATTAAGAATCTTAATCTTCAGAGACTATGAAAACTATTGAAAGGATTCAGTGAAGAAAGGCATGAAAAGGAGAGTGAATAAATTAAAAAACATTATTAAGATATTAAAATTACTGATGCGTATTCTTAAAAGTCGAAACAAATGACAGCTCTTTAAGGCCTGGTTTAACAGAAGTGAAGGTGTCAGCAATTATCAGTTGTTCAGTAAGTTTGTTTCGCAGGTGAGGAGTGTAGGAACTAAGAACTGCTTCACTCTGGACTGTACTCATCCATTTTATGTTCGTTTTACTCCTTTCTTGCTTTGGTTCGTTTCTCTGTTCTGGTCTGTTGATCAATTCACAATGTGAACTGTTGTATGGATCATTCTGATGTTGGCCATTCCTCTCCAGTCGAGCTTCTTGAAGCCAGGAGTCACATCGGCGCACCAACCCCCTGCTCTGATTCACCGCTAGAGTCACACAGGTTTGGCTTGGTAGAGGGAAAAACATGTCTGACCTCTGACATCTGTTTCACCGGACAAAAACGTACTCCCTACATTTTCAGGGTTTGTTTCACATTTTCTTGCACAACGTTTAAGGGAGTTTGATTTTTTGGTTTAGACGCCCTTCAGAGACAGTGGCTTCATGTAGTCACCCTTAGGATATGATCATTGCTGAAACGAGTCCCTCCTGCACCTTGAACCTTGTGGAGAACTTCCTGAGTTTTATGACAAAGCTGTGCAATGTTTCTTTTCAGCAACAGCCACTGCAGCGTTCAACATCTGCTCACTACTGCTGCGGCTGCAGTTCAGGTCATTATCACAGGTTCCTCCTTTCAAAAGTTCGATGTATGATTTGTTCAAGACGTTTTTCAGCAACATGAAACATCTAACATTAAAACTATTGAAGTTATGAGTCAGAGAAGCTGAAGTGTTCATGACTAATACTTTGTTTTTACAATGAGGCGTCAAAATTGAATTCTTTATTAAATTTGTGCACACGTTATAACTGTTGTTACAGTAATATGTTTCTCAGTGTGGCTCCATCATCTTAATCATTAACCAATCTGTTTTGAACTTACACCATAGTTTTGAATCAGAAGCAAAAACACTTTTGTCATTTAAAAAAAAAAAAAAAGACTCTTCCACTGTCAACATCACCTGCTTCAGTCCTTTCTGTCTAACTCTGAATCCTAGATGTTAAAACTGTTAAGGGTGAGTGAACAGTACCGACGTTTGTGCGGTGCAAATGTAAGTGTGCAATTCAACTGAAGTGCAATAATAAACTATAAATACTCTGTCACCTGCCTATACCGAATCCTTCACTCATGAAGGCAGTTGGATAATGTAACTATAGTAATAAATGCTTTCCAAACATACAGGGCATATTGTGACTTGATAGAAATGGAAAATGGATCTGTGTATGGTTTAGAAGGGAGGAGACCCCAGGGAAGACTCAGGACACACTGGAGAGACTGTGTCTCCCGGCTGGTCTGGGAACGCCTTGGGATCCTCCTGGAAGAGCTGGAGGAAGTGTCTGGGGAAGTGTCTTTTTTTCAAGATCCACTCAATAAAAACTGCTTAAGAAAAAACACAAAATAGTAAATAAAGCAAAACAGCAGTGTAGCAGCTTGGGGGTGTTTTAGTCAGTCAGTGTTGTAGTTTATTATTGGTTTACAGTAACAGTCATCAGCACTCACAGTTTGTCACACAGAACCGTTAAAAATTTAACATATACAAACTTACATATAAAATCAGTGACTGAAGCTGTGCTGCTTTCTAAAATGATGTGAAGGGAGTGGCAGGGTGGAGAGGGCTTCAGGTGGATGTTATTGGTTCAAATAATCAATATTAAAACTGCACATTGTGAGAAAACATCTTGCAAGGTACACAGGAGAAATTTTTATCCAAAAGAGAGAAGAAAAAAGATTCCAGATTCACAGTTTTTGGATGATTACAGTGAAAATAACAGAGATAATCATTTGAATAATATGAGTCACATTGCACAAAACTGGGAAAAAGGAGCATCCAAGCTGGTAACTACCCCAGTTCCCGTATGTATGACTAAAATATTATCCTGTGTGTGAAGGCAACATATGAAAGAGTTGAGAGAAAAAGCTACAATAAAGATCTCTGCAAAGGTCACTCATCCTGCTGCTCTGAGTTTATTATGCTGAACAAAGTGGCTTCTTGTGAGTTACTGCTGATCTCTGCAGTGCATCGCTCCTTCCCATCAGGTCTGCGTTTCCTAAAGCAGGTCAACATGCACGGGGCTGTTTGAGGTCTCACTGGAAAGTCTCTGTGTCATGTTAATTCTCATTCTCACAGCAACGTGTTGCTGTAATGATGTGTTTTGTGTAACGTTTATGTGGATTTCCTTCGCTAGCACCTTTGAATTAAGAAGTACTGAGTTGAAGAGAACGTTATTGAGTGACTGGTTCTAATTATTATCAGGAAAAGTGGATTTTGTTTTGTTTTTGTTTTTTTCTCTCCAGTAAATAATGATATTTTCAAAGAATTTCAGGCTCAAAAAGGATGAATCCACTTTGTACTTTCATTCTTTTTTTTCTTTTTTAGCTAAGTTGAAACAGATCTATATGACACACTGCCTAATACTTATTATTGTCTCCCCACCACTGCAGTGTAAACATGAGAGTCAACAATGATCAGTCTGTAGTTTTTGATTCACATCATCTGAGCTCCGTGAGCCATGCATCACTGAAAGGAATGACATTTAATTGCTGCTGATTCAAAGCTGGATCTGCTGACATACAAACATATTTACAGCCTGAATCTAATGATTTCAAAGCCTCAGATGTACAAAGATATTGTGAAGACAACGTGTGTTTGGTGCTTTTCAGAGTTACATTGTGTTCGTGGTTCACGCTTCCTTTTGTTTTGACAGCAGAGATCAGCGTCTGTGAGGCGATCCATCATCTGATCGACACACACACACACACACACACACACACACACACACACACACACACACACACACACAAAAGCAGCAGGCAGTGAAGGTGTGCGATCAATAGCTTCTTTGTCCGTCCACCTTCATTCTGCCACCATCAACTGCTCCTCTGTCCTTCTATGTTCTCCCTTTTCCCACCTCCGCTTTCTTCTCTCCTGTAAAGAAAAAGAAATGTGGATCTGATTAGGAGACGAGAGAAAGTGAAACCAGATGTGTCCCCAGGACTGCCTGAAGAAAAAAAAAAACAGGAAGGTTGAGAGCAGAGAGCTCTGTGTTTTATTCTAAATTCAATTTTTCACATCTCCAATAGCATTGGGTTCCTCAGACAAAGATGATGGTGCTGCTTGATAAGACCGTATGATGCTTCCCTCTTGAAGCATGTCTTTTACTGTAATACTGACAACTTCACAGTAACTGACACTTTGATGAAAGTAAAAATAATAATAATAATAGTAATAAGACAAACTAGGCGGCCAAAAACGAAATCCCAGCTGTTGATGATATGTTGTGTAACCAGAGACAGCAGCTCACAGAGTGGGAGAGCTTCTTCAGCTCGGATCCATCTGTTTGTTTTCATCCACAGGTCCACCCTGGACAGGTCACCGGGTCACCACAGAGCAAACACAGAGACAACCTGACACCAGCTCCAGCTCACCTGCTTTAGGACGGTGGGAGGAAACGAGAGGGAACCTGTGGAGAACGTGCAAGCTTCACACGATCCTCACTGTGTCTGATTCTGGGGGAAAGTGGTGACCTCCAGGCCGCCACAATCCCGAAACATAACAATTAACATAACAAGTCACCTACGGAGCAGGTCTTTAGATTGTGGAGACAAATCAGTGCACTAACATACACTCACACACTCACACACACACACACCCACACACACCAAGTCCACACAGATAGCCTCAGAACCTGGAATTCATCCTCCATTTAATCTCAAACCGTCTCACTACTCTAATGTGTCATGTGCTCACTGCGTTCTTGTTTCAAGGTTTAAAGAACATTCCTGCTTTGTCCATTCTCAAAGGAGTCACCTTCAAGTGTCTTAAACAAGGTGAACGAGCGTGTTCTCTGCTCGGTTCATTTCCAGCAACGCGGCTACAAGTTTTTCACGTCACAAACATCACATTCAGTGGGTTTCCTTTTTCTTCGCATTTAACTCTTCCGGCTTATCTGGCAAATTATTTTCTTCTTCCTACATGGAATCTGATCAAAGTGTGCTGATGTGTGTTATTATTTTATCTATTCAAGCTACAGTTATTCTTAAAGTTTAGATTGATAATCATCCTTAATAAAAGACAAGGAATTTCTATTGAGAAAGTAAAGAGTAAAAAATATTGGAACGTGTTGAAACATGGAGTCAATATTTCAGCTGGCCCTGCTTTCTAGTGTGTGATTAAATTCCTCTATACTACTGTATCAACAGGATCTTAATGATATTAAATTACGTTCTTGCTAAAAGCTTTGAGGAGGACGACATGGGACTTCTACTGATCTCCTCTGCCTCTTGCCTCGCTCACAGGTTTTCTCTCAGGTGGGTTTCTCCAGTGTCCGTTTACACTACACACAATAGACCTCTGTTGTTTCTCCCTTCATTGCCCCCCCCCCCCTTCCATCCCTCAGGTATTCCCACCTCCCTCCAACACAGCACTCCTCCACCTCCGTCTTTCAGCACCTTTCGTCCCCCGCTCTGTTCCTCCACTGACTCTCATCTCGCTGTCCCTCAAAGACGAACGAGGTGAGAAGTCAGTTCACGGGGTTATTAAAATCATGTCAGCCGGCTCTGCAGGAGAGACTTCTCTGTTCAGAGGAGGCCTCTGAGGGAGTTCACAGTTTGAATGTTCACTACTGCAGACTGAAAAAGTGATTCATTTCAACAAGAAGCGATTCAACCAGAACAAACACACTCACTGACTAGTTTAGTCATGATGTGATCACCCTGAAACGCCACGACTGCATGGAAACACCCAGAAAGAGACACCAAAGACGCACTGATTCTGCACGAGGAAAACACCCATGAAAACATTCAGATCTCCAGATCTCTCACTCCTAAACTCATAAGAAGAAAAGTAAGCTTTTAAGAAGATTGTGTTGAAGTTGTTTTGCATATCTTTGCTTTTTGGCATCTGTATATTTGTAGATGAAAAAATCTACAGAAATAAAAAAAAATAAAAATCCTTTATTAAGGATAACAGTCTGACTAATCTTATATTTTTTATCACTTCTAAAAGTCTTTCTTTGTTCTTGACTGCTGCTGAGCTAAATCTGGGATCCCTTCACTCACTCTGTGCTGTATATAGGCTACTCCCTGAATAGTAACTGAACTGGGTTAGTTCTTCCCGGGCTTGATCCACTACGCTGTGGTTTCAGAGGACCCGAATCCCACAGGGACAGAGTGCCTACTTCCATTTAAAGACGGTCCCCTGCGAGGAAAACTGCTGAAGTGACTAAAAATACAGAGCAGAGTGTTTGGCACAGAGTGCCAGGCCGTTTGTTTCACCTCTGTTTTTGCTCAGCAGCGCTGCACAACTTGCATTTGGTAATTAAAAAGGTTTTGAATGAAAAACGTGCCAAATCACAATCACAAACCTCATTCATCCATCATTGCTAACCTTACCTTCTATCGTCATATCTGTAAGTCCCAAAGTCTTTTTCAGACTGAGCACATGGGGGTGAGAGTCACTGGAAAGCAGCGCGAACCGTCCGGTCACTCAGCGGCTGGGTGGGACGGAAGTTGTCCCCCAGCATGCCATCATTCCCCTCTGGCAGCTCTGCCCCTTTGACGTGCGACCGTAGCCGCCGAAACTCTTCGATCTGCAGAAACAGAAGAGGAAAGAGTCAACATGAAGACACGGGATCCTCTGAGGAGGTCAAAGAGCTCTGAGGAGGCCTTTTCATACAATCAGCCCATAGTGTGGAGTAATGTTCTTTATTACTGGAGGAATTAATTTGTCCATTAATGCTTTGCAATGTATGCTCAGATGTAAACGACATTCTAAAAAGAGAATTGGAGTATTGTATTTATAGCAATGCTTTTGCATAATAGGAACAAAAAGTTATCGAATCATATTAGAGGACATATTATTATAAGAACCCAGAACCCGTTAGCTCTCCAAATACTTGCTTCGCTATGCGAGTTTCTTTAATAAAATTACAAGTGCTGAGAAAGAAAAACATAACTTATGAAAAATAAAACAAAACTGGGCCTCATGTGGAGTCGTGTGTTTTTACTACAGAGTAAAGCTTTACGTTGATATAGAGACTCATTTTTCTCATGATTTTTAGTTCTCAAGCGTCAGGGCAGATGGAAAAATTACATTTACTCATCACTAAACTTCACGTTATGACAGATGTGGTTTTATACAAGAAACAGGCAACAATGACAAGGATGTAAAACTTGACTTCCTGCTCATGTGTAAATGCAGACACTACAGATGTTATCGCTTCTTCACACAAGTACAGTAGCGTATAGAGTCCGGCCACGCCGGCCAAAACAAACCGAACAGTTCCTGTGTCGACTTTGAGTGATGGAGGATTTATGGCACAATGTCAAAGTGCAGAGCCGGTCGGCATAGCAACTGTTGTTTGGCATTTGTGAGGCACATATTCACTGTGTGCGCACGCGCGCACACACACACACACACACACACACACACACACACACACACACGCACTTTCAGTCTTGCACAGTCAGTTGTAGCCGGATGTTTGAGTGTGTATTCAAGGTGAGCAGGACCTGCTGATTTAACACTTCTGCTGACTGCAGACACAGTGAAATCAGATTGCAGAAAATAAGAAAAAAAAAAAAGCTCTGCAGTTCTCAGGAGCGGCATTCAGCATCATTTTTCAGTCATTTGACATAAGGACGCCTATTTGTGTCTTGAAGTTGGTTTTTTATTGGAAGAATCACATAGTCTGACTTTAAACTACATCTTGCTGTAGGTGGGAAGCAGACTTCGACTCTGGAGCATAAATTGTAAATCTGAATGAGGGTCTCTAATCTTGTTTATTAAGGATCAAGCCACGGGGAGAAGCATGGAACATTCATATATTTTGCCGGTCATTGTCTGAATATCGGTGATGGACAGTGTGACACTGTATTGCCACATGGTGAGTGTTTTCCAATCAGTTTTGAAAAAAAGCACTGTTTGCACATAATTGTACAAACAGTGCCCAACGCTTAAATAAGTGCTGTATAAACATGGATGAGATATTGCAGACATTTACGGGCTTCTGCTTTCTGCTTTTTACGGTTAGATTATTTACAGATCCTGTCCAAACCAGCTGTGATGGGCACTATAGAACAATTATATTACTGAAAGTTACATAATCTTCATGTTTAGTTAATATTAATGCACTTTATTGCTATTAGCCATGTCCATGTTTTATTGTTATGTCTCAGAGAAATTAATCTTAATTAGTAAATTAAATTAAATCTTATATTTTCAATCAGGTTTGAGATTTCAGGATTTTTAAAAGGGCCATGGTCGTTTTGAGAGAAATTAAAATTGTTCACGGCAGTCATCTCGGACTTAAATGTATTTCAGTTTCCAGATCAAGGTAGAGTTCGGTGTTAGTGGGTGAGTAAAACGAGCTTCCAAATGCTAAAAGAAATTCATTAAAAAAAAAAGCTGGGAAGCAATATATCTCAAAAAGATCTGAAATGAATCATTTTAATGTGATGAAAACAATACAAGTGTTGTAAATATACCTACACACACACACACACACACACACACACACACACACACACACACACACACACACACACACACACACACACACACACACACACACACACACACACACCAGTGGTGATTCAGCTGCCCTGTAAGGCGCTCGTCCTTGAGGCTCAGCGTCTTTCCCAAGGACACTTCAGCACATGAGCATGAGCGAGTGCCACCGGCCACCTGGGCCACAGATTATTTGTCCTCGCCTGACTGTTCCAACAAACCCAGCACAAGGGCGGATCGTTTAAGACAAGAAAAAGTGCAAGTAGCCCACATATTTTCTCCCACAGGATCTGTGGGTAGGATTATAACTGCTGGGGTCAAAGTGCACGCAATTACAACGAGAAGGAGATTGCACACATCTGAAGAGTTTCTGCTCTATTTTCCTAAATAACCTCAACTTTCGCCATGATGGTTTTTGAGTTTTATGGATATTATTATTTCAAATGAATGTAAAATATCATCACAGAATATTTTTTTTCCTTTAAGATATGGGTGTGAATGTCAAACAGACGCCAACGTCAACTTTTACATCCAGCTGCTTGAGGAGAGTTTCAATCTATAAAAAGCAGTGCATCAGACGCATTGATTGGACGTGGGCGTAACGGCCTCCTGCTCCACGGTGAATATCAGGGAGCTGGAAGCTTTCTGACTGTATGTATCACCAGGATATGGGCTGCACCGTTTAAACATGAACAGATGTCATTTACCTTCTGCTTCACATTAAAGGCTTTTCTCAAAGATTTGCTATAAAATGCGATCACTCTATTCCAGAGAATTCTTTTTTCAGCCAACACAGAGGCATTCAAATGAAACCTGGTCTTTGAGGGCCGCTGACCTGCATATTTTATATGTCTCTCCACTTCAGAACACATGAACACAATGAATATTTCACCACCAAACCCTGCGGGAAGTCTGGTAATCACAATCAGACATGTTGGAGAAGGGGAACGTTAAAAAAACACCACATTTAGTCACTTTCTTTCTCAATCTGATTGAGAGATCTGATAGAATTGTTTACATGAACACTGCATAAAGTGATTACATTACTGTGTAAAAGCTTATATTATACCATAAATATCATCATATTCAATCAGTATAGCAATCCCATGATGCTTTGTACTGTGATATACACTGTAAAAAAAAATGTTGCTTTTACAGGAAAACGCTGGCAGCTGTGGTTACCAGAGATTTCCTGTAAAATATACAGCAGCACAGTAGATAACTTTCCAGACAAAATATGTAAATTGATTTACAGGAAATGAAATCACGCCTGAATTAACATTAAAAAACTGTTAATTTTGCAGTACATAACTGGTATTTGTTTCCAGTGGAACTGGATTACAGTGAAAACATAAACCTGTTTATAACATTTCTAATAATCTCCTGTCAAAATTACAGTCTATCTCAGCAATAAACACAACAGTAACCGTATGATATGTTACAGTACTTCAGAAATTAGTGAATGAGTATTCATTCATTTCCCAAGCAACTTTTTTCAGGATCACAGGATGAGCCAACCCGAGCTACTTCAGGCAAAGGCCACGACCCCCAACCGGTATTTGAACCTGGGACCTTCTTGGTGTGAGGCAAGAGCACTAACCACTGCGCTACCATGCAGCCTGTCACTATTTCAGCTCGCTGTTTTAGGATACTCTCATGCATTGTACGCGCTCCCCTTGCGCTCCAAACAGTCAATCGATAACATTAAATAACAACGGCTGATATTATGTCATTGTGAAATATCGGCTTTCTTTAAATCAGCAATATGTGGACCACTTTTTGATCATGCTTTTTCTGTAGAGATGACAGTGTATATCTTGCTGAATGATGAATGGTTTTCTCCTGTAAATATAAATGTACACATCAGTGGAATCTGTGATTAATACTGCAGATTTTAAGCTCATAATCCACTTTTGTCTTTATGGTATTTTCTCATAAATTTTACAATTGTTTGAAGAAATCACAGTGAAATATTGTTTTTTTTTTTTTTTTTTTTTTTTTTTTTTACGTATTTCACCCATAAAATTACAGTTGTGCACTGTTTCTTGAATTACAGAAATTCAGTGTATTTACTACGGTGATACACAATTTTTGAATTGACGGTGCTTTGCTGTTGCTTTTTGACAGTTTTTACTGTATTTTTTACAGTGTAGGTCATTTTTAATAGTAGTGGAGATGGACTTGTGAGCTCAACTAATGAAGCGTGTATATTTTTAAAGTGAAAAGTCGTTCTTGTCCACTCTGATCATTGAGAGATGAGCATCTCACTCCTTTTCGTGGCAGCATTTCTCCAATCAGATCAGGATTTCACTTGGAAAGGGGCTGAATGGATTGCATAGAAATGTTCATATTACGTGATTTTAATTGGATTAATTTTTTCTTTTTAAATTTTTATATGAAACAACCCTAATTGTCAAATTTCTATTAATAATAAAAGAAATCCTTTTAATAACTTGAAATGTTTAGCAATACCAAACCATTTCATTCATTTTTTATGTCGTCCACATTGTCAACCAGAGAAAAAAAGTTAATCTGTTATTGTTTGAAAACAGGTCAAACGAAAATGTATTCCTGAAAGAAGTCATCCTCAGGGCTTACTATTATAAATCATGACTATTTCTTACCTGTAGCTGCGAGATAGTGAGAGGGTAGCGGTACAGAATCCAGGTCACATTCTCACTGCAAGGCGGCGTGGTCAGCGAGCCTTCATACACCCAGTAGTCTCTCAGTAACGGGTCTGAAGACACGATGATCACAAAACATTATCAAACACCAAACAGGAATATCGGAAGAGTTTCCATCTCAGTCTAAAAGTCATGGCTGTTCCCTTTATCTGCAACTGTATTGTGATCTGATAATACGCAAAGTGGAATCAGACCATTTTCTACCTACCAGGCAGCAGAGTGTTGGGGTTGAAACAGGGAATTATCTTGTTCTTGCCCTGATAAAAATGCAGCAACACACACATTTAGTCAATTCATCCATCATCTGGAAATCATGTCTTGTGTTCTGAGCTTGGAGGTTGAAGGTTTTGCTCTCACCTTGTATTGCAGGTCTTGTAGAACTTCAGTGATGGCCTTCAGACCCAGATGCTCCTTACCAACCTGAGGAAAACAGAGAAAGTATTTTTAGGTTTCGAGAGGTATTTTTCAGATTATATATTGATTGATTACAAATCTCGATCACAAAGAGCAATCCTTTGTGGGAAAGATCCTTCTGAACACTTTCCAACAAATGACTAATCAAGCTTCCCGTACTTTGTGTTGACGGTGAACTTCTGCTAAAGTTGCACTATTGTCTTTGTTTCACTCATAATCTACAGTTTAGTTGCTATCTGCATTACAGGATGTAAACAGGAAAGAGAAACAAGACACGCTACTGAAAACAGGACATGTGAAGCAGACAGAGTTATGAAATCAAGCCTGAAGTTACCAGAAAAATGAGACAAAAAGCCAAAGTTTTGTCACCTGGGTGTGTTTTCCTCAGCTGGTATGACTCAGATCTCATCAGTACCGAGACATTTCTCTGAGGTATGATCGAAACAAACAGCATAAAACTAAAACATTCAAGAGGATTCCCAGTAGGGAAAACTGACGATCTCCGTTTTTAAAGCCGTCAGAGGAATTTCACAGGAATGTATCAAACTGCATTTTCCGGTAAGTCTCATAATGAGTCACACAGGTTGGTTCGAGATAATCAGGAATTAACCTGTTCATTCATTTTTTTAAAAAACAACTTACACAATGAGAGGAAGGAAAAACCATACAAAGGTTGATAAGGTGCTGAAAAAGTCAGCAGCGTTAAGCATGCGGGCCATGAAGGAAACAGTACAGAGACCATCAACGTATCACTGTTGAGGTCAAGTAAACTGAAAATATCTGTCAAACGTATCAGATGTGGCTACTTTTCCAGGTTTTTGTGGATGCCCACCTGCACAAAAAGGGCTATTATGAGGACGCCGTTCTTCTTGCCCAGAGCGTCCTCCAGCGTGTTGAAGAGCGTGCTGTTCCAGTGGATCAGGTGGAGCTGCACTCACAGAAACAAAGAGCACAAGCTGGGCTTGAGAGGCCATTGTTGTTAACAGGTGTTAGGGAGCACGAGTAAGTCAGAGAGCAAGGAACCAACAGCTGGTCGTGACTGAGGAGTTTCTAAAAAAAAAAAAAAAAAAAAAAAAAAAAAAAGGCACTTACGATCCAAAGAGATGAGAGAACAGCTTTTTTAAACCTTTAAAAATTTTGCTCTTGTTCAGGATTTCTAAAAGGACATTTTGTCAAATGCTGACTTTTTCTAAAATGCTCTCAAATGTCTTTGCACAAAAAACAAAGAAAACCATGCAGAGTTATTAAAAAATTGTGCCAGTCATTTTACTGGTTCAGCTGTGTGTGGCCCTTAAACCAAAATGAGTGAGAATGTTATCATGAAACTATTTTCCTGCACACAGCTGCAAATCCTAAACTATTTAAAGAAGGGCAAGTTACATTTCCAGCAGTCTAAATGCATGAGCACTATGTGCTTTATGCCTTTCAGATGAAATGAGGTGACGCACATGATCGTGACCTTTTTTCTTTTCCTTTATGTGGGTGTATGAGTTTACAATATCTACCTCCATGGGAAACGCCTTGAAGTTAACAGTGTGCTCTGATCCTCTCTGGTTTTCTTTTCCCCAGTGGAATCGAACCTCGTGAAGCTCGTACTCATGATCGCTGGGCAACGGACCACCAGTGACCACTGGCAGCATCACAGGAAATAGTTGGGAAGCACACACAGAAAGCAAAAGATGGAGTAAACACAGCGAAAGAGACAATAAGACGGGATTCGCTGGGTCGATGCTTTCCACACCCGTCCTCTTATCTCTGCACATCTTAAGTCAACAGGTTGGATGTCTGCCGGGAGTCACCTGACTTGGACTTGAGAAGGATGCGCACAGTGTGTCCATCGTTGATCACCTCGCAGTCCCGACACACCACGTAGTTTGGGGACAAGCCCACATCCAGGAGCGAAGGGTCGTACTGGGCCTCCCTGGAGTTCAGATTGATGGGGGACTGGTACTCCCCATTGGCTGCTGGGAAGTGGAGTCCCCACTCTACACCTGGACGTCGAAACAGGCACACAGGTTACAGGAGGCAGATTTTCAAGCCAAGGCTGTAAAATTCAAGGCCACTGCACACAGCAGGCGTTAGGATAAGCACATATTGTACGTAAATAAAATTGAATAAGCTTCATAGTGAAGGAAATCTGTAACTAATTCTGTCCGCAGCAGCAACATTTTCAGTCAAAATGTTTTGAAATACTTTCATCATTTAATCTTTAATAAACCTGCAACCTTATAAAAACCAATCATGCAAGAACCTTACAATAACCTAATAATTTGGGTCATTATATCTGTATTAAAACTGATAATGAAATAACTTAAGAATGGTTTAATAAAATAGCCAAACTTTGACGCTATGATTGAGAGAGAATGAATATAAAGACCATCCCATCCACTATTTTATAAATAAACTATAAAAAAAAACTGAAAAAGAGGCTTCTATTTAAATGAAATGCAGCCTTATTGATGTAGTAATACATTAACTGCTGTGGATATTAAACTTTGAAAGGACTTTTTCAAAATGTTTCTTCAATCATAAAATAGCACAATGCATAGTGTGTTGACTTCTCAACAAACGGCGCCTCATTACAGTTGATGTAAGCTGAAAATAAATGCAAGCTGATGTCACTTCACTGAAGTAGTGGAAACAGTGCGAGGAGCTGCTGTTATAGGAGCGTAAAGAAAACTTTGGTTTTAATGACACAATAAAACTGGACTGGCTGTAATTGCCTTGCAGTCTTTTCCTCCCTTTTCCATCTGTTCATCTCATGCCTGTGGAAAAGCGTGTGAACGGGGCTTCTTGCCTGATACAGACAATGAGAGCGTTGCTGCCTGCATGGAAAAGAGTTTAAAGCACTTTCAACTTCAAGCAGGTTGTGGTTGCAGAAAGAGGGTCAGTCAGTCCAAACTGGGACGAGTGATTTTTATGTTCGCATGTGTGACAAACACTAACAGGATATATTCAAAGACAGAAACATTGTTATAAACTCACGTTTTTCTCTACTGGCAGAGAGCAAAAGAATATTATGACTGAAAGTCCAGATTCAGCCAGCTTTCAGCTGAAGCCATTTGTTTTTTAAGAGATGTGCGTTGTCTAAATCATTCCTGAAAAGAGGGGAGAAACTTGCTTCTGGAAAAATCCAGTACACTCCAGTGCCTCCAGAAAATGAACCCAGCTCCTCACAGTTCTTCGCACTGGCAGACTATTCACTCCGTACCAAAGAGGGCTGGGAGGGGAGGGCATCACATTCCCTCTTTCCTCAGCAACTAAAACCTTGACAACAGTTTACTAAAAGCTGTGAGTGTCGCTGCAGCTAGAGAGCCGAGAACTGAGCCTACATGCTTGAAGGGGTGAGGACGTTAGGTTTGGTTGGTTTGGTAGACCACGAGCAGGATTTCTTTGAACTGATTTCACAATTGTCTTTGGCTGTGTTGTTTCATTTATCTTGTTTAAGTTTTCGATTTCTCAAGTCGTTGCAGCATCATGACAAAAGAACTCCAAAAAACAACTGACATTTTGGATTTAAGCTTAACCTCCTGGTGCACCGCTGTTAACATGTCAAGGTGATGAACAATGGAAGTGTAAACTCTTGATGACTCTTGAAACATGATCTATAACTTGATTTCATCTAAAAAAGGTCGTTGGTAGTGTTCCCGATCGATAGTTAATTCATCGAATGATGTTATACGGAGCGCAAAAATGTATCTGCTTCAGCGACCTTGTAGCTATTCTCACATTTGAAGGTGATATTTCCCGGTACAGTTGCAGTTATCTCCACAGCCTGATGTAAATTCTCATTTTTATGTGTCATCTTCGCATCCCCTTTCTTGAATGGTAGAAAGCCAGCTGAGAATTCCACACTCTTTCCTTTCGTTTCCAGTCTTTTTAGCAGAGATCACCAGGCGATCGGACTTGATTCAAACAAATGGTTTGTCATCAGATTCAGCAGAAGCCTGAACCAGATCATCCATTTGAAGCAGAAAGGGACTGAAGCAGGGAGACGATCAAGAAAACAGTCATCGTGCATTCCTCAGAGCACAGATCGTGTCAGTGTCCAGTGTTTGTGTCACATCACAAAAACTCCATTATGAAGTCTCTTAAAATATAGCATGACTGTGAAAATCCAGACCTTCATGCAGAACATGCAGAGATATTGTTAGTGATATGACTGCTTTATAGGTGTCAAATGGTCTCTGTTTGTATTACTGATATTTAATAATTGCAGTATCCTTTGTGTTTAAAGTTTACTCCCCTGTAACTGAAGGATTATAATACCGAAGCCATCTATATGTCAAGTGTCCTGAATGACAGCATCTTTTCTCATTTGTGAACATTTGAACGTCAAAAGAGCCAATTTAATCATATCTGACAGATTTGACTGTATCAATCACGTCAGTTTACTATGAGACTGACTTTAAGAAAAGAGGTTCTCATAGGACACGTACAGCATTAGCAAGCCGTACATTAGCTCTGTAGCGATGCATACAATGAGTTTAATGTCCTTTATTTTACTTACAGGAAGAAATTTACAGTTCAACATGACAGTACATCCCTCGATGCTCGGTAAAGGCAGAAATAGCAGAGAGAAAGAATAAAACATCACAACTCATCACCACACCGCTCTTATCTCAATGTGTAAATCATCTCGAAGAGTTGATGAAAGCATGCAAGTAGAAACGAAAGGCCGCGTTCCTTTCCGTCACCCTGCAGAGAAAAGCTTAGTTCGATTCAAACAGTTGGCTTCAGGTGATCCTTAACCACAAGCGATGATAGGTGTCATATTTCCAGACTTGTTTAAGTCAAAATGCAACAACTGGCTTCATGGTGAGTTTAAAGGGCGTCTTCGCCACACAAAAGCTCATCTTACCATTCACCGGGAGAACCACTAATCCTGGGGACACTGTTTTCAGTGGCTTTGTTAGATCTGCGTTCATGACAGAACAAATAGTTTGAAGACAGACGTGGAGGATGAAACATCAAGCTTTTCCATTTGACTTCCTCTGCCGACCTCTTTGTTTGGCCTTTTAATGCTTTCATTTTGAGGACGGCGGCTCACAAAGTGGCTTTGTCACGTTGTCCTTCAACGACTAAAAGTTCATGATCACACACATTATCTATAAAGATTTCATATATAAAAGTTATTAACAGTACAATTTAAAAAATAACCAATAAAATGTTATGTATTGAAAGTAAATAATCCAACCATATTCATGAACTATAAATTAATTCTGTTATTTTTATTTTCCCACATCAGCAACATGCACCAGTGCCTTCATGAAGAAAGACCATGTAATTTGAACTAATACCACCATCATGTCTGATTATGTACACATTCATCGACTTTTTCATATTATCATATGAAGATTTGTTTCTCTTTTGTTTTTCTGTGTTGCGAAGCAATCTGTAAGAGAGAAGACTATCATGTGCAATTTAACATGTTTGTCTTGTTGTAAATAATTTCCTACAGTCTATTGACACAAACACGGGATTTAATTAGAGTTGATAACAACACTGTAAACCAGCACAGACTCACTCAATGCGAGTGAAGTTTAGGATTCAGAGTCATCTGGACCCTCCCCCATTATCATTATTGCATCCTTGAACAAGCTGATGAAGACCAGCCTACCTTCCTCGTAGCCCCAGTCCAGCTCATCTTTCCCCGGGATATAATCCCCCGACTCCTCATTCACGTTGTCGGCCATGGTGTGTGTCAGCCTGCTCTCTGCGGGTACAAAGAGGTCTGTCCTCTGGGTGGACTCAGTCCCTCAGACACAAAATAAAGTTACTGCAGTCTGCTGAATAGATTTCTCGACTGAAAAACTCCTCTCCTTTTTACCTTATATATATATATTTTCCCCTTCTTTCTGTCTTTTTACCCTCCTAACTTTTCTCTAGCTCTTATCCTTTTAAAGCAACTAAGTGATGTGTCAGCTGCCCACACAACCTCTCTCTTTCTCCTTTCTGTTGCTCCACCTCTCTCTCTCTCCGTCTCTCTCTCTCTCTCTCTCTCTCGCTCTACTGTTATCTCTCCTCCTCTTCCTTTCCTTCTTCCTTTCTTTCTCATTTTTATTTTTTCTGCAGACCGCAGGTGTGTTCCCTCACTCTGGTTTTATCCCACGTATAATAACAGATCATTGTTTCTCTTCCACCACTCATCCATCTGGGCTCTCTGTGTTTCTCAGCGTAAACTGGATAGTGGATCAGATTTAATGTTTTTTATTTGTATAATAAGGTTAATGTCAGTCAATTGCAATTTGAATTGTGTGTTTTGTTCTATGAACTGCTCTGCTGTGTTGGGTAACTCGGAGGTGCTGTTGTGTTTGTGTGTGTTGGACTGAGAGCAGGAAGGCCATGCTGGTGTTTGTGCTGGAGGCCACAGATCCACCCCTGGGTGAAGGAAACAGCAGTGGTTGAGAAAATAGGCAGAGAGCAGCGGGACGGAGGAAGTGAAAGGCCAAACTGTTCTCAAACCTTGATGATTTCAAGATGGACACGGGGGGGGGGGGGGGGGGGGGGAGACGACATCAACCATTAAGCACACACGTTCATGAGCAGAGTCACTTCCAGTGCTAAACACCACAGTTCAGCCCAAACTTTTACATTTCACAAAATTATTGCTCGAACTGGATGATGGATGGTGAACAGTCATCCATGTTGCGCCTTCTTATTAACTTTTCTTCACTACAGTGATCCCTTTGCACAGGTACATTTTTCTAACCTTGGCCTGAGCGCCAGGGATTCATGAATTATTATATACTTTTATTGCTAAACATAGCTAACGCAGCTGCGACCTTACATACAAACAGTAAGTTGCTGTGGGTTTTTATTGTCCGCTTTTGATGGGTTGTGTAATGGCATACTGTGATGATTTAAAATGTTGAGATAGGTAAACTGAAAAACTTAATATTTATTTAACATCTTCTGAAGTTGTGCTTTAATCAGATTTATATTTGAAGTTTAATGCTAAAACTGCTAGTGAAGGCAGCATAAAATAACTAATCCTCAATAATTATGATGATATACATAACAGCCAAATGCAGACTTTGATACTTTTAGTTTGAAAATATGTATTGGGTTGAACTGGGTAGAAAAATAAAAGAGAAATAAAAGCTAAATTATTGTAAAAGTGCCTGAATGGTAAATGTCTTTTAAATATTTAGACTGTATAAAGAAATTCATATAACAGGGACAAATATTCTGCCTCCTTGTCCCGGCCAGGCTGATCCTTCTTGATTTTCTTTTCTTTCTTAATCTATATCCTCCAGGCTGCCCGTGTTAATTGCCCTACATTCTTTATCAGGAAACTGTCCTCAGAGCCATCTAAATGAAGGCAAGCTCCCTAGTTTCCACAATAGATCCAGAAACAGAACCTGTAATCTCTTTCTGCCAGTGGTCCACTCTGGCACCGTGGCCAGGATCTGTGACAGGGAAATGTTGTGGGCCCCCTGGTGACCCTCATACTCTCTTCTTTCATAATCACACCACTGGCTACTCTTTTATTCTTTTTGAAAAATTCATTGGGTTAGGGTTAGGGTTAGACATTGTGCCACTACTGTTGGAATTTTGTAACAAAGCCTTCAAGGATGATGATTAGCCGTATGTTATATAAAACTTTTCAATACCTCAGAAAAAAAAAATACCTGGATGTGTCTGTCATGAAACTTCAATTAAAGGCTGAATCCTATTTATCCTAAATAGATTTAGCACTTTAATTCCACTTACATCCACTTTCTGAAAGTGTATTTTACTAAAATGAAAGTTTTTATCGTTAACTTTCAGGCTTTCTCCTGTGAAATAAAAGGAAAATATTTTGCTGACAAAAGGCATCCTGCTGCACTACTCACTTTAACAACTGCTGCTTTAATCTGTCCCTATACCTTTGACCTTTGACCCTGGTTTTTGCATAACCCTGACCACAGTCTGACCTTAAAACATGTCTTCACCTCAAAATGTATTGATTTCCCTCATTCAGACACTATTCTTGTCCCATGAGTTGGAATGCAACCAGGTTTAGCTCCCCATCAGGATGAATGTCACTGGACACACGTCATTTCCAAAATGCAGCTCACTGCTTCCCCCTACAGGAAACAAAAGGCCACTGCAACTCAGCTTCAGCTGAGGCTTATGGTCAGTCGTTGTTTCTTTTTAACTCTTCACTGCCCCATATGTCCTCCGAGAGTATTTTCCCATCTTATCATTCTTTTTGTTCATCGTTATTCTGTCTGTTTGTAACATTTTAATACAAAAAGCAGTTTTTCTAACTGAACGAGACTCTAAATTGAGACACCGTAATGTGATTTGCAACATAAAGACAGATTATTTCTTCTTTCTTTTTTTTTCCTTTTTTTGCAACCACATCATTTAATGGTGTTTAGCTCCTTTAATTTGATCCTACTATTAAAAAATGGCTTAAAGAACTAAATTAATTGAGCATCACTGCATAATTCCTATCTCCTGGTGCATATTCATTAACTCTAACTCAGGTATTGCTGTTACTGCTGCTGTAAACCCACCAGGGGAGCATTATTTTGATTACCAGCACAGTTCAGATGTGAGATCAATGCATGCAATGGCTGGATGGTGTCCAATTTGTAGGCTGCTGTCACCATGACGACTCACTAAAGAAGATGAAGAGCCACTACGGAAATATAAGTCAAAGAAGCGCTTCACACGTTGTCTGTCAGCATCATCAAATGAAAATGGAGATGACATGATGAAACCGTATCAGTGAAACAATCATTTGGTGCAAGAAAAACACAATAAAATGTGTCATTGGGAGTGAATGGAATGAAAAATGAGTCATCTCTGACCTACTCAGATGGATTTGACACATGTTAATGAAATGACCGTGCCCACCCTCACACACTCACCTCGCCCAGGGAGGCTTTCTGACACAGCCAATCCACCTGCATACTTCTCAGGCTTGTATCAAAGCCACAACTCCTCTGTGCAGCAGCTGAGTCACACACACACTTCTTTTCAAAACCTTCTTCTCGTGGTTAAGACGTTGCACCATCTAAGTCTGGTTCAAGGATTAGGTCGTATGACTGCTTCGCTTTTTACACATTGTTTCCACTCGTAATTAGTATTACAGAGTTAAAACCCATCTGAAATTCATACGCAGGTGGTGTAGAGGTTGACACGCACTGAGTTCATTCAATCTCTAGAAAATATCTAAATTGCAAAGCTGAATACAAAAATGATGCATTCATTTAAAGATTTTGCATATTGTTGCATGGAAATTCTCAGCTTGTGTGACAATGAAGCTTAACACTTCTTTTTGCTTTATACATAAAGTTCCATCAATCCACACTTCAATGCCACTTAAATCCTTTTCAGGGAAGCAAGGCATATGAGCCAATCTCAGCTAACTCTGGGTGGAGGCGGGGTGCACACTGAACGGGCCACAGTCCATCACAGCAATGAAAATTTGATTATCATGATTTAAGGAACTTGAAAGCATGTGCTCATTTGTCCAAGAAAAAGAAATCACAAAGCAAAGGAATCAGGTCAACTGAACTTCATTACATTTCATGGATGAAGGGACTATGATCTATCCAAATGGATTCATTACTTCAATGACCCCCCCCCCCCCCATCTTTTACATTTGTATGGAATGCTGCTAAGACTATGTAATTGAACTCCATTAAAAAAAAGAGAGAAAATACATGTACTCGATAAACATCAGTACACAAGTAGAATGTTTGTTTTTGTTGGATGAGAATCTTTAATGATTTTGACGTAATAATTCCCGATACGGGACTTTCATGGGGTTCCTTTCTCTTGTCCAAATTCTGGGTTTGTGGTCAGAGTGTTTGTGCATAAGGACTGGTTTTGGCATGTCACATAACAAACCTGAATACTGCAATGTATAGTGTACGTTTATGATCATGTTTGTACAGCTGTTCCTAGTTGTTTCTGACTCACTCAGCCTTTATGATCTTTACCCACTGAGAGTATTCAAACATCGGGATGAGTTGACACTATATCCTAGTTTCTATCAAAGTACTGTATGCAATTCTCTTAGATCTGTGAAAAAACTTTGAATATTCAAACACACATTTATTGTGTATTTACACAGACTTAAAAAAGTGTTTTGCTGAATCATTATCAGTAGTCAAAGAAAGGTTTTTTTGGACTAATTCATTACTAACCTGGCCTTTCTGTGTGGAGTTTTCATGTTCTCCCTGTGTGTGTGTGCTGGCTTCCTCCAGGTAATCTGGTTTGATCCCAAAAACATTAATGTGAGATTAGATGGTGATCTTGAATGGCCCCTAGGTGTGAATATGAGTGCGTGTGGTTGTCTGTCTCTGTGTTTACCCTGTGATGGACTGGTGACTTGTCTATGGTGTAATCCTGCTGTGATTGGCTGGACTACCCTGAACAGGATAAAGTCGTACAGAAGATAGATAGATTTATGGTGAACTTTCCATAGTTAGTCCATAGTTAGTACCAATCCTAATTATTTTACAATCTGATCTCATAACAACAAATATAAGAGTAATGGGGCATTTTTGTTTATTTAATCTAAGAATTTCATTTTTCTGGAATAACATCATATGACATAATATAACAATCATAAATCTGCTTGAAAAAGAAAGAAAAGTTAAAAAAATACTACTGAAACGGTTAGTTAAAAACTAGAACAACTATTTTCTTGCCTGTCAGTCATGATGTGCTCTCTAAAGTTTTCCTGTGGGCCGTGAACGCATCACTCGGTAGCGTGGCGAGGGCGGGCCGTGTGACGTCGTGCCGAAGCTCTCGCTGTTTATTGTTCCTTCCTTGAGCAGCGGCTGAGAAAAACAGGCTAACAGGCTGTCAGCTACCTTACTCGCACGGTTCACGGTCGGTTTTACAAAGGTGTAAGGGTCGAGACAGCTGACTGCACAAACCAGGGGCCATGGCGTACGCGTACCTCTTCAAATACATCATCATCGGAGACACGGGTAAGCCGCAGCAGCGAAGTGCCAGATACGCTGCCAGTTAGCTTCGGGCTAGCTGCTAGCATTTAGCTAGCGGTGTATTTCCGCAGTGTTGGATAGTCCAATGACGTGGTTAAAAGCCGAGAGGCGAGGGGTGGGATGACAGCCCCAATTATTGGCTCTTAACATACATGCACAATACATAAAACACAACGACAGCGCTGTAAATTCACCCACACACATGACCCGTGCTGGTCCGGGGTAGCAGGTGTTGACACTGTCAGGTTTGTGCCGGGCCTTTTGTCCGTTCTAGGGTGGGGGAGCTAATGCTATCACAGCCTCTGTAGCGTTAGCTACTGTTACATATACTCAGCAAAAAAAAAAAAAGTCGTCACGACTTCGCATAACAGCTTCCCCAACCAACAACATACGCAACCGATTTTCTTTTTCTAGTGTCTACATATACATCACATGAAACTCAGTCAACATTAGCTTAGCCTCTTGACAGAGAAGGCCAAAAGCGAAAGCCTCTAATATTCCATGAAATGGCGTAGAGCAGCTCAAATTTCTCATCACATTTCAACTCACGATCTGCTCTCGTAGTGTGATTTTCTCGCTCACAACATTGAAGGATATACATCTATGACCCATCAACCTGTGAGGAAACCCGGTTGAATAAGTAGGTTGTATTGTCATCTGTTTACTGTCAGCTGGCTGCACTGATGAGGGGCCTGCCCAGGTTAGCTTGGATTGAGGCAGCAGGTGGGATTTTTCATGCTCTTCTATTAGTCATTAACATTCATTTGAAACCATTAACACCAGTCCTTACAGGGTAGAGTTAGTATCTTTTACTAGAATACACAAAAAATGTATTAAACAATGAAGAATAGACTTGATGCGTCCCTGGAGGAGTAACCAATCTATGCATTTTAAGCAGATATGATGCATTCAAGGGAAAATGTTTGAGTGTGCACTCCTTCTGTGCCATTAAATTGGTTTCAGTTGATTAGATGTACCCTGGTGGTTGGCTGCATGTCTACTACAGAGTCATTGCAGAACAGGTTTGTGTTCCTCCTGCTGTTGTTTATATCTTCAGGCGGTGTTGAGGAGAACTACAGCCAAGGTCCCAGCTTGATTACATGCACGTCAATGCTAGAAATACTTTCTGTGTAGTACTTGCATAGCAGCATGCTTTTCCATGAACTGAATCAGAGAGGAACAAATTACCATGGCAATATCAAGTTTCATCTTCAGTGCACCCAAAAACATACTGTTTTGCAAAAAGGATAATCATGTATAATAACTTTGTTCATGTATTATATCTAGAATAGAGTTATTACATGTTTTAAGAGGATACAATGTACACTGCACTTTCAAATGACTATTTTTTACACATGTTTGATAAACTCTTTCTTTCTCTTTGATCAGTTTGTTCACGCTGAAAAGCAGCTGCATGAATACCAGGAAATCCTGAAATGGTTGTTTCTCTTGCTGTTGAACCAGTAAAAGGAAAGAACAGACAGAAATCTCGTGGACATCTAGCTTTTGATTAAAACAGTTGATTATTACCATGTGGTAGTACTATTCTGATGAGGAGCGTTTGTAACTCTGTCAGAAATTACTGAAAGTACCCAAGCCTTAACCTGTGTGTCATGGGTTTTGTTCTTTTTGTCAAAAAACAAATTGTATTCCACTGAGTGATTACTCTGTCATATTTACCCAGGAGACACATGATTGCAAGAATCTTTCACATCAGTAATGCAAGTCCTTCGCAAATTAAAGAATAGAAACTTTGCTGCGATGTGGGAGTAAGCTCATGTGATCTTGAAAAATCAGAGCATGTTCAGCTTCCTGCTCCCAGATGTGAGAACCAAGCAGTAGATAGAAATAATGACTGATATTCAATCATGTGATAACTGTCAACTTAAAGATCACTGTCTTTATGTTGGTGGCAGCCTAAAATTAAGCAATAATATAAACAAAGAGGAAAAAGCCTCTATTGTCTGCTCAGTCTTGGTAATTCTGTTTATGGCGCTGCTGTGATGCAGGTTCATTTGTGTTGAATTGAATATTATTCACTCCAAGTGTTTGCTGTTGGTAATTGAATACTGAACAAGCAGGCAGTCAGGTTCTGTAAAACTTGGAACTAATCCTTTAATTAGATGAGACTGAAATGAGTTTTGTTCAAATGCAATCTGAAGTGTGCCTCTTTTTACTATTACTTGCATGCTTGCATTTGAAGCAATTTCTGGGCACATTTTTCAGTTAGGATTTACTTTTTATACAATAAAAAAGGGGATAATATTGACTGTGATTAAAAAAAATTACCCTAAGATATTTAGTCACATATGTTGTCTTGTTTGCGGTCCCTCCTGGTGACATGGCAGAGCATCCCACATATGAAGTCTGCAATGCAAGCTGTAATGACTTAATCTTGCGACCCCTGTAAATAAAAGCAAAAAGAAAAGGAGCAGCCGAATAGACACTGAGTTGTCTAAATAGCCTTAAACCACACTGTGCTTTGGATGTTTACAGAACTGTCAGGGCTTATATGTTTTTAAAATAAATGCAATGAAGGTTAATCATTGTTTTTGCTTGTTTTACTTCATAAAGTTACAGTCTGCAAGGTCCCTATCTTGTCCTCCTGTGGACTAATTTGCCATGTACAGCTTTCCACAGCCATCTGCTTTTCATTATCTATGTCTCCTTATGGAGTACAGTAGTTTGACGTGTTTCGCCTGGGTGTGTCTGTTTGTTTCCTCCAACCATGTTGAGTTAAAGCAAATAATTGTATAGCCACAACTGAAAAAGACCCAAACCTGATGAACCTCTGTGTCTTCATGGTGGTCTACGCTGTGGCATCTGCTGTAGGTCACAGTGTAACCCTCACCTTCACAGCACCATCTGGGAGACACACTGGGTATCCCTGTGTACACTGGCTGTGGGGGATGTAGCTAGTTAGTCACCCAACAAAATCTGCTGGAGAATAAATTGGGCTTGTTAATTAGTGTGTCCTTTTTCAGGAATCTCAGAACAATAATCAACAATTGATCAGTTATGAAACTCAATAAAGGTACTAATCCAATTTTTTTGTTTTTTTTGTTTTTTTGCTCAAATGCATACAGTTTTGTACCAAATAAGCCTTCTTTCCCATTTTCAGTGAAGCTTTTTCTATCACGGCTGATTTGGTGGTCTGAAGGTTCAGTGCTGTGTCATTCCTTTTTTTTTCTGCATTCTTTCTGCATGCTGTCTGATGTAAAACAAAATGTAGGAGTGTTTGTAAAGAGACTTTGCTCATTGATACAAGCCAGGAGCAGAAAAAATATTGATTGACCTGTTCTGTTTAATCGAGAAAAATAAAAGTTAGACTTTCTCTGGCCGATGTTCTCTGGAGAGGCTGTCCACGGATCTGGCTAGCAGAAAGACCACATCAGTTTGACAGTGAAGAGAAAATTATAGTCTCTGTTAAAGTTATGAAACCCTTTAAAATAGTCTGTTCTGCTGAACAGTGCCTGTAGGTCTGCAAATTTCCAGAGACTTTTCTCTTTTCAGACAGATTCAACCTCCTGATGATTTTCAGCTGCGTTGTGATACATCAAAAAAGTTCTAAACTCATCTGATGAGAGTAGTCAAGTGTACCTTGATTTTTTTTTTCTTCCTCTCAGTACATATGGATTAATGCTGGTAAACATCCATACTCCCGCTTCGATAAGCTCTATTTGGCCAGTGACATTTTTCAGGAGGATCCTGGTTAAGCTGCCCTCTGTGTGTGTTATATCTTCCCTGACAAGTGTTTCACAACAGGGGCCCTCGGGAGCTCACTGTTCTGTGGTGCTGCCGTGGAAGTTTGCAGGAAATGGCCTTTTTTTTTCCTTTTTTTTTTTTTAAAGACAGTGCTCTCTCGAATAAAGTAGTAACTCAAATCTGGAGAACTCAATTCAGTTAAGTCTCATCTTCAACATGCGTAAATCTATACCATGCCTAATATACACACATCACTCCCATGTGTTTGGTAATTCAGACAGTTATGTAACAGCAGCACATGTTCAACTAAAGGGTGTTTGGATTTAACCTCTTTTAGGAAACCGTCTCCAGAATAGATAGGATAGACTTTAGTTTAAAAGCTGAATAAAAATGTAGGCCTCTGTTTGAAAAGATTTCTACACATTATGATTAAAGTGATGTTCCGCACTAGTATAACCGTTAGGAATGTTAACAGAGCCGTGAGTGTGGTATGTGAGGCTCAGTGGTCATATGACGCGACTCAGACTGGTAACTAACATGCTACTTCATACGCCAAGTTATATTCTGATCTGATGAATGTATTTGTGATGGAGGGTTATGATTGTGTGACTATTCATCCAGACACCATGAATGGTCTTAGCAGGAGGTTTTCTCATGAGTTGCCGTAACATTTGAAAATCCATGTAGCATCAAACATGGGAACCTGAAAAGTGACTAATGTGGTTTTATTTGGCTGCATGAGAGCAGCTCTTAGCAGCTAACTCACCAGCTATGTTCAGATTCAAACATTTTTTTGTTAAATTTTAGCTTTCCACACAGAAAAGCTTTGCAGTAACTCTGAAATCAAGTTGATTTTAACACTTCTGTTGTGCTCATGTGACCCCTTCAACCAGACTTAGTTGGATAAGCAAACAGCTTTCAAGGCCATCTGACAGTGCAGGTAGCAGATTGAGTAATTCCAAACTTCCCTTTTCACTCAGTCTTAACACTCACCCTCAACAGTGTGGTAGTTGCATTTGGTAGTTTTCAGATTTGTCATTAAACGTGAACGCAGCTCCTCAGAGGTTACTCTATGAGGACAGCTTGGACAAACTTCCTGTCATGGTACTCAGATTTTACACTATATGCTTACTAAGCAAAGATTCACGTTACCAAGTCTCATTGACATGGCAGAACATTTTAAGGCATTAAATCTACAATGCAAGGAGTTAATGGGGGGAAAAAAAAATCTGTTGAACCACTAAGTCGACACTTCTCTGTCATTCGCAAAGATTGGATTGTCTTTTGGTTGTCCCATTATTTTAGCTTTGAGTCGACAAATTGATGGATTGTCTTAAAAGTTATTGCAGCTGCCCCAAATGTTACTAATCCTGGTAATGTTTCAACTTTTTTGTATGGTCACATTATGGCCGTCACTTTAATTTCTAAATGCCGTTCTGCAGCCTCTGTTGTGTTTAACTGCTCTGAAAAACCTCATTCCTCCAGTAAAGACCTGCGAAACAGCATTTAGATCTGCAGATTAGTCCACGTGGTGGGACAGCTTGGACAGGGCTCAGTCGTGAAGGTCTTGTTTCTATGACAACAGCTAAGGTCAGTCTTCAGAAGGGAAATCACATTTCACAGGTTTCCACATTTAATGACCAGACCCCTGGTTTATGTTTCACTTTGTCATATCTGTCTCAGCCCTGTTATTTCGAAACATTGTGTGATACTTTCAACATGCGAAAGTTAACTGTGAAGTTGCTTACATGTTGAATATTTGCTGCTGTAGAGCAGCCATGTTTAATATGGGGAGGCTGAATGTTTTCCAAAGCTGCTTCTCATGAGTTCACATCTGTTTAGTCAGACTGCTGTTTGCTTTGACAGTTCAACTTAATTATTCCACCTGTCAATGATCCAGTCAGCCTGTTCCTTTTGTTGACTGACTGCCCAGTGGGGCTGTTGCGACTCAGCGTTACCCCTGCATGATAACGTACGGTGAGGTGTTATTACCACAGCTAGAAGCTGGAGGAAAGAGCTCTCAGAAAGCTCTACCACAGTTCTCCATTCATCATGACTGTTATTGTAGCTGCTCGCACCATTTGAAGGCACAGCGGGCTTTGATTATGGGCCACTGTAGACAGTTTGACAGTTTGCTGTGTTAGAACAGTCTCTTAAATGCTTTGTGGTTAAATTATCTCATTAGAAAGAAGTACAAATATTTATATTGTCTCTGCTGGCTTTTGAGTCTTGTGGATGATGTTGAATGCAGGTGTCAGTTGACTGCAGACAGAAGTGCAATGCAGGCGACAATGACATGATTGTTGCCTTTATATAGCTTTCCTCCCAGAGATCTCTCCATCCCTCGTCAACGCCACGTAGTCCCTGCCTAGCAACGCCTCTGCCTGGCAGTGGGGATCCTTGGAAACCACACAGGCAGAAGACCGTGATCCTCTGTGTCACCTCCTTGAGCCTCTGCTGTTTCTCTATATCTCCTCTGCATCTCAATTCATCCACCTCCTCCTCCTCCTCGTCATTGATTATTCTCTTACTCATGTGCATATGTAAATATAATCGACAGTGCTCATCCTAGCATGAACTACAGTGTGGATGTTTAAAGCTTGCATGTTGGAGACTCGTGCCTCAAAACCTTTTGGAGCTGCAGTGAAAATTTTTGAACATTTTACAAGCATTGTCCCTCAAGCTATGGTAAAGCCGCACATTTCACTTGCAGGTGAATACAGGGCAGACACAAGCATTGAATACAATACTCAAAGATGAGTTCAGCGCTGCTGGATTGTTTTTTCACTCATGTTTTTGCTTCTTTATGGATTGCTGATAGTTTACATTCCCATAAAAAATTCTTATTACATAAAACAGGTGCTATTGCTTACAGTACAGTGTTATAATGGATACATTACAAACATCCATCCTCTTTTCACATTCACATCCTGATTTCAGTTCCAAAAATCTGACAGTTTATGTGGCCGTGTTTTATTTTGCTTTTAAGAAAATTGATTCGATCAATGTGAATTAAACTGTGGGTTTTGTGATTTGTTGTCTTTTCAGTAGTCTGTGTTGTGGAGAGATCAGCAGCAACAATCCCCCTAAACTAAACAGTCCTTGGTAACAGGTCACAGTAGAAGCTGCTACACTGAACCTGTGTGTTTGTCTTACCACCAGTGAAGGAAATAACAGCATTTTCCCAATGCACTCTGAATGTTGTGGTTCATGCACAGTTATTGTTACATTTGGAATCGTTGTCCTCAAAGTAAATCTCTACATAGCCTCACACCCAAAACCAGTAAACAAAAAAAAAAAAAGTGTCCGTTATACTTATATACACAGATCTGTGGCGGGGTGCAACACTCAGGGCTGAAGTCACATGTAGTGTTAAAAAATGAGCAGATTCATTCCTGCCCTTTTAGTTGGGGGTGGAAACAGTGGCATCACAAATCCTGAGAAGCCAGCTGGCCGATTAGCTGGCTAACCGTTTGTAAACTAAGCTTATTTAAGATAAGTTAGAAAAATTGTGTTTGACCAATTTCCTGGAATCATTTAATTTAGATGGAAACATCATTATTCCTGTACTTAATATGAGGAAGATTAGGACTGAGATGTTGATTAAGTGTTGTACCTTCATTCCTGTCTGCAGTCTGCATTAATAGCATTAAAATGTAATTACATTTCTGGGTTTATAGGTTTGGTATTTTGTATGCAAATCCTTTATTCATGCTCTATTTACTCCCATCTGTTTGAAATTGTTTTTGCTTCTTCTATTTTTTTCAGGTGTTGGAAAATCATGTCTATTACTACAGTTCACAGACAAGAGGTTTCAGCCGGTTCATGACCTGACCATCGGTAAGAGCGTCTGTCCTCATCAACTGCATCAACAGTTCACACTGAATTTATTGATATTATACAAACATTATTATTTAACTTTGAAGAAGGGCACACCTCCTGTTAGAAAAGTTGTTGAGTCTGAAACACTTGAGTAAGATTCCAAGCTGACAGGCTAAAAGGTGGGAACATGTCCCTGTGGTGGATTGCCCACGTGTTGGCTATAAATTACTGCTATCGTGAAGCTTTATTGCAGTGGTAGATAAAGGATGTGTCAGATAAGTAAAGTTTGAGCTCTCTACAGGCCTGCCAGCATTCAGAGAGATTAAATCAGATTGGACTGAGCAAAGCGCCACTTCCTCTGATAAAACCATGTATCTTAACTTAAAATTACCCTTGTTGCTGTTGATCATTTATTAATAATGGCTGTTTTTGTTACAAGAAGAGATAGAGGCAGGGATGAAAAGAAAATCCTCAGTGAGCATCACTGTCTTGACATCTCATCTATGTGATGTACAACATGATTCGTACAGCATCTGAGCCAGACCACTGCAACATTTTAGAGACTCCAGCTCAAAGCCCAGCCATAAATCACACAAGTCAATATTGTCATCAGAGTTTTGCTCATGGCAGCCTTTAGTCTGTGGTGTCTTCTATTTGATTCCTGTAAGTTGGTGTGAATGCTGTTGTGTTGTTGTTTTTTCGTTTTTTTTTTTTTTATTCTTTTTCCTCTGGTAATTTGTTTTATTTTGAACTTTTATATTTCCACAGCCTTGGAGAAAAAATGTAGACAAAAAAAAAGTGTGTAAACAAAAGTCCTAGAGGTTAGAGAAGCGGACTTGGTTCTGAGATTCACTGGTTTGAATCCCACAGCTGACGGGTTACTGTCCAAGGTCCCTGAACTCCCTGGCGCTCTGACGTGGCTGCACGCCGCTCCTCAATATAGGATGAAATGTGGAAAACCTGAAGGAATTTCCCCTTAAGGGAAAAAAGATGTGCAGTAGCAGAAAATCAATGAAGAGCCATTACTGGAGTGAAAAGAAGACAAATTTCTTGTTTAAATGAGTTTTAAACAGTTCATAGTTGCTTTATTCACACTCGTCAGTTGTTATACGTGAATTATCTATTAAAATATGGTTAAAATCTATCTGCTCATTGTGTTACTTTAAAGTGTTTTCAATGTTATAAAGGATTGAGACTCCCCTGAACACACTGTCAGGCTGTTGAATTCACACGGCCTAATTGAAGCCATTTTTTTTATTTTATGGTTGTGTTTGTCCAGGTGTGGAGTTTGGAGCACGGATGATCACTATAGATGGCAAACAGATCAAATTGCAGATCTGGGATACGGTAAATATATCTCTTACATTGTCGATGCAAAGCTACAATCATGTAAAACCACACACACTTTTAAAGTTGTACCGACTTCTGAACAGTAAAACATTTTTGTCCAGTATTCAAAATCGGCTTGCTCGTTTTTTCAAGTAGAAGTAATAGATTCATTTTTTTAAACCAAGTTTCAAACCCAGTTTTATCAAGTGAACCTGAATGTTGTTGTTTTTTTAACAATATTATTGAAAAAGACTTTTAACCAGGATTTATTTGTGCAAATAAAACATGTCGGATTTAAAGCTCTGATAAAGGCAGCTTTTTCTGTTGTTGTTACAAAAAACAACTGTCTTGGCAATCATAAACAAAATCATTTTTACATGTTTAGTGAAATGAATTTAGCTCACTTGTTGACTTGTGTCATTGTTTGGACAGAAGATCCAACATGTTGGGTCAGATTGTATAGATTGTCTTCACACGCAGTTCTGAAGTTGACCAGCAGGTGGAGGTAGAGCTCCATGGAAAAACCGTCCACTTATAACAAGAACGTGGAAGGAAAAGGTTCAAAACGTGTCAGCTCAGGTCCTCAAGTCCTCGACAAATAGATGTTTCATTCGCTCCAGATTGCAGCTTGTTTTTACCGAGTCGTTCTTGAGTTGACTGATCCAGGTTCAAGTGACGACCAGGACCGAGGACATCAGCTGCTATATTCCGTTTCTGGATTTTCAATTCACCAACAACTAACTGTGTGTGTGTGTGTGTGTGTGTGTGTGTGTGTGTGTGTGTGTGTGTGTGTGTGTGTGCGCGAGATCGCACACGCCTGTTGGGCAGATGGCAGACAGACACAGCGTTCCCTCTCTTTCACCCTTATTTATCATTTATTCACTAATAGCATTACTGGCAGCTGACTGCTCCCTGAATAAGTGACTGACTGTGCGAGTGACCGGCTAACCTGTTGTTTCCTTTGCTGACTGAGCATCTGAACAGCTCTGAAAATGGTTAGCGTCACCTGGTTAGCTCGGGTGAGCTGTCGAGTTGTGTTCTGTGTCGACCAGCAGACCGGGTTCCTGGGCGACAAACCGGCATCCTGGTCCTTTGAGCCGCTGGGTGATTCACAGATTGACTCTGTTCGTGCCTGCCTGTCTGTCTGACTGACTGTCTGGTTTTTCAGATGAGGTCAGAGCAGTGCCGGGCTTGCAGCTGCTAGGATAGAGTGCCGTTTTGTTTTCGACTCTGGCCTAGAAGAACACAGACAACATTGTTACTGTACGTCGGATGGAGACAGAGGATGAATAGACGAGGCATGGAAGAGGGGGTGGTAAGAACGCTAGATGGAGAAAGCAGCAACGGAAAGAAGGGAGGCCCAGGGATTCATAGAGGAGGAATGGAAAAATGAGCAATGGAGGAAAGATGCAGTAAACCTGAGACAATGAGGGGATAATAAACAGAAGTGGGGGTGGATAAGCAAGGTGACCTGGTGTTCGAGGTAGGCTGTCAGGTGTGACATAAATGCTACAAGTCTCATCCATATTCTGAGAAAGCATGCCTAATATGACCCATTCTGCTGGTCATAAACACTGAAACGGGGAGGTTAGACACACACGTAGCGAGAAAGAAAAGAATTGTGATGGAGAGACGGAGAATGAAAGAGAGAAGTCCATTGTATCCTGTTACAAGCCGTGCTCTGTCCTTTCCTCTCACCAGCTGACTGAAAACCCGGAGCCGGACTCTATCTGAGAATGAGGACTGTTATTTAAAATGTCCAAAAATTAAACAAGACTGTTAGAAAATGTATTGTGGGACGGAACGAGCAGGCCCGATGGAGCTAGGCTTGGGCTACAGCAGGGTTCGAAAGCCAGGAAAAAAAGAAAAGTCTGAGAATGTCTGTGGACATTTCAATTATTCAGGTTTCCATTTCTGTTTATTAATATATGTATGTTTCTTCAGGCTGGTCAGGAGTCGTTCCGGTCCATCACCAGGTCTTACTACAGAGGAGCAGCCGGCGCACTGCTAGTCTATGACATCACAAGGTAACACGGCCAATCGCGCGCGCTCACGCTGCACGCAGGAAGGTTCGGCACAGTCCAGTCGAGTCACTCAAAGGGTTTGTGATATATGGAAAGTCGGAGCATCTCGATTCATCGGACACGGTCTCCCAGACTCATTCGTCTTAATCTATATAAGCAACAAAATGGGTCAGGATGACCTGAGTTTACAAAAAGCAGAAAATGAGGAAAAGTTATTCTTTTCTCTGCTGTTTAACCTACTTGTCCAGCTAGTATTTTTTTTTTTGTTTTTGATAATTGAAAGTGGTTCATTACATCTATATTAAATGAAAATATTACCAACCGTGGAGGGAAAAAAATCCATTCAGAAATCTACACAGGAAGTTACAACTTCTCTGAAATCCATTGGTTTGTTTAGATGTATGTTCCTTCCCTATTTGACTTCCAGCAGAGTGTTTCAGGGTAATCTGTCTTCACAAACCCCGTCAGCAGCCTCTGCATGTGTTCGGCTGTATGGGCCACTGAAACCTGTATTGATGACCACATTGACAGGAAATTTGTTATTGATCTTCTTGATCCCCAGAGGTTGACTCCCAATTATTTGCTGACCTTGTGACCTTTTTTTCTTCTATTCCCATTACTTCAGAATATCCACTCCACAGTGTTGAAAATAAATAAACAATTGGCCTTGTGCTGAGATTTAAAATTTTCATGTTTTTCTGTCAATAATCCTGGATAATTTCATTTTCTGTCAGTCACCTTATCAATATTGAGTTTTTAGGCTTTGGACATTATTATCAGACATGATCTGAGAAAGGCCACTGTGAAAACAAGAAATTGTGAATGGTCTTTTGTCAGAAGAAATGCACAAAATATCAACTAATGAGCTTTCTTATGGGATGATTTATGTGGGGAAACACTTCTTTACACAGCTGTCCCTCTTTTAAGATGCAAACAGAGATCCCACTGTTTTCGGATGCTGCACGTGTTTCAGAACATAAGAGTGAAAACTCCTACACAAACAACTTGAAGCAACATAAACGGCGAGCTTTTGATTATACGTTGGCAAAACCTCTGCGTGTTACCAGCTGGATACACACACATTTTAAGAAAACGATCAAACTCAGCACTTCTCCATAATAAGATTGTGGCATTGACTCAATCTGGTGTGTAGTTGGTTAATAGCATCATTGCTTTCTGCCGCTGCAGTACACCCAGATTTTCCTTGATGCTGTGCATAGGTTGCTTGATTCCTTCTCATATCTAAAGCTGGTTCTGATCAGCCTTTCTGATCTGTTGACGGTGAAACGTTGACTAAGCTTCATAATATTAGTAGCCTGTAGTCTTCATTTCCAGCTGTACTGCTTTTTAAGTATTCTTTATCTTTAAATCAAACCCCAAGGGGATAAGTCACTGTGTACAAAGGCGGATTGTTAAACTGGCTGTTAATATTGTAAATGGCACACCTGTCACTCAGGCTACAAGGGCAAAGAAATGTGTGAAATCCACATGCGCAGCAGATGTTTTAATTGTGACACCCAGTTGCATCAAAACGCCAAGACTGAAACCGGCGATCTGCTTGCTTCCAACAGAAGGGACACCTTCAACCACTTGACGACCTGGTTAGAGGACGCCCGCCAACATTCCAACTCCAATATGGTCATCATGCTCATTGGCAACAAGAGGTATTGTCCTGTTTTTCCTCTCTCTCTCTCTCTCTCTCTTACGGGTACATACTGCCCTACATAATGCTGGATCATCAACAATGTGTGGCAGTGGTGTTTAAGAATGTTGTGCTGTATAACAATGGCTTATTTAACTTTTGGCCAAGCAAGCTTTGATGCTTTTACAGCTGAACCGCCTCCAAAGATTTTGCACTAATGTTCCAATCAAGCCAAAGCAAAAAGTTTCATACTAACACAAGTTAAATGTGCAAATTGGATTTAGCTAGTATGAGTGAACTGACTTATTTCTAAGCGTGTCTTCCTATATCTGGGGTTATATAATGTCCTGCTGTGTAAGATAAAGTTGTGACAAGAGAGTGCAGCTGAAGAGCACCTATTGCACTTTGGTAAACACGTCAAGCTGAAATGAGGAAGTTGACTTCTGCAACACACTTCAGCTGGTTCGTGATGAAACTGCTTGTTCACAATGTTCCTGAGGTTATGTAACAGAGGTTGCATTGGATTTTTTTAATGCAGCTGTTGATACAATTGTAAACAGTTTGAAACTGATACTATTTTTTTAAGCTTGCAGTGAAACTTTAGAATACTGGCAATGCACCAAAGTTCAGATTATAAATGTGTTCAAAAATTCACAAATTCTTTTTCTTCTGCCTGTTTTTTTTTTTGTTTTTGTTTTTTGTTTTGTCTCCTGATGTTGATGACATGTCCTGTATGTCTGTTTCAGTGACCTGGAGTCGAGGAGAGAGGTGAAGAAAGAGGAAGGGGAAGCATTTGCCAGAGAACACGGCCTCATATTCATGGAGACTTCAGCCAAGACTGCCTCTAACGTAGAGGAGGTAATCACTGACGTGCACATGCATACATAGATATCTTTATATCTTGATGTTCATGAAGGCTGCTAGATCACCTGCACTACATATTGTGAAATACCTTATAGACTTCAATATATTTATTTTTTTCTTTTTAGTAGAGTTTCATATGTGCAGTGAAGAAAATGACTGGTCTTTGAGGAGTAGAAACATGTTTAGGACTGATAGTAATTGTTAAAAATTGAGAGCAGTTTAATAATAGGCATTTAAGGTATCCTGGTGTCCTCACACTCTAAACAAGCTGATTAAATATAAACCAGCTATTCCTTCAGAGTATTAGCATGGGTTAGCACTGTCATTCCGAGCATGTTAGTGTGCTAGTTTTAGCATCGGCATCCTGACGGAACTCTCAGCATGACTGTAAGCCAACGTGCCTCTGATGCATCAACATCCAGTCAGGTTTCAGAGATTAGGGGTTTGAAAATCATTTGTTTTTTTTTTTTTTGTCCAATTATCTGCCGCCATGATGGACCCTTTCTAATCCTAGTTATTTGTCATACTGTGTATCATACGTTTATGTATTACAGGTGTTTGGTGTGATCACGTTCTCGAAAGATTAGTTTGAAACCTCTGTTTGAGCTTGATTCTGAAGTTTGCATGTTCAGCCTGTGTCTGCATATGTTGTTCAATCTATTTTGGTTTCCTCTGAAGACAAACTCATGATTCGAAAGAAGCTATGACTTTGAGTGCAGGTGTGGAAAAATGCTTGCTGGCATAAGTTTTCGCCCTCAGGACTCCCAAAACGAAAAATATGAGGATGGATGGAGAAAAAAAAATAAGAAAGCATACTTTATCGGTCCCCTCGAGGAAAGTTTTCTCTATGCTGAACATCGTCTTCATAGTTAAGGACACATAGTGGGAGCAGTGGGCGGCTGCAGTGTCACGCTGGTGGAGGTCGAGTTTATGGACCCTCAGTGGTCTGTCGGAAGTGGGAGTCAGACATGTGGAGCTCAGGATTCATCCCGCTTCCTTGACCTCAATGCTACCACTGTTCTGAATAGCTCTTCTCATTTTAATTGTAAGTTTAAATGAGAGATTATGAAAGTATTTCACCTTGTTTCAGTATTTTCTCAACATTTCCAGCACATATTTCTCACAGCGTGAGACCACCTCTGAAATGATCATACCGTGACTTCTCTAGGTCAGTGCACGTACGAAGATAAATTCAATTCGCACAGTTTTGACGAATGGTACAGATCAAATGAAGTTTTCTGTCTGTACGAAGGTAAAATTGCCCCTCTGATCATACCGGCCTCTGAGCCGACCTGTCGCCCCACGGCTCACTGCACTGTATCTTAACCTTGCCAGCTTCACATTAGCGTCATGAAGCACAGTTAGCTCTCTGCTCCGCCCCTTGCAGAGACACACCCCTGGTGTTGTTGTGCGTAATGAATGCATGGCGTTGTCCTGCGGGACCCCTTTCTCACTTATCCAATCACATAAATAATCCCATCCTACACTGCACAGCATGCCAGCTAGGGGCACCGCCGTGCGCACGCACGTGTGTGTGTGTGTGTGTGCGCGCGCGCGCGCGCGGTGCGTGTGTTTACATTGATTTTTCTAGCCTCTCTTGCCTGGCCTATATCATACAAACACACACCCACACTACTGTGGAGTAGAGCTCTCTCTGGGGTTAAGATGAGGGGGGAGGGGTGTATGTGTGTGTGCGCGCCTGTGTGCATGTGTGTGTGTGGTATGATTAATTTGTCTCATTAGTGTCCTCTGAATCCTCCTGATACCGCGCCTCTCCTCCCTTCCCTTCATCTCTCCTCGCTCCATCCCTCCTCATCCCTCGGCGTCCATCATTTGCTCTTTACCTCTCCTCCTTCACCTCCCCCCCCTTCCACTCACCATCCTTTTCTTCCTCCCCCCACTCCTCCGATGTGGCTTCCACCCCCTTCCCCTCCGTGTCTTCCTGCCCTCCTCCATTCATTTCTTCCTCCCCCACCTCTCCCTCAGTCCCTTCCTCCCATCATCTCCCTTCGTCTCCCTCGCAGTATATCAACCAGTTATAGTTCATACATATTCATAACCTCCACCCCGCCTCCCCTCAGCGACATCAAGCATCCAATCAGCACGCGGGGTTTGTCGTCAGGGTCTGTGGGTGGACACCGGGGCTGATGGGATGGTCCTTAGAGACAGATAGAGAGAGATTCCTGTAAGCATCTTTTCATCGTCTCATCGCCTCTCCCTTCTTCCTCCTCGCATCCCTCTTTCATTGGGGTCCTATCTTCAACCTTCACTCACTTCTGTCATTTTTTTCCCCCCCTGATGTCCTCCTTTTTGAAAGCTCTGTGACTTAACTTTAAATCATCCATTTTATTTATTCCATATCCTTCCACTGTAGTTGTCATTCTCAAACCACTTGTCTAGTCTTTCTCTTTCTCCTATTCCCCTTCTTTTCCTCTTTATGCCCTAATATGCTCAGTTTTCTTGTCTTTAAATGTTATAATTTCCTCTTATCTTATGATCTGCACGTATTTGAACTTCCATTAGCCGAAGTCCCAAACAGAAAGTGTAAGAAGTGAAGAAGAAGGGGTGCAGTGATGCATTAAAAGAAGGAAAGAGGACAGGAGTGAACAGGACGGAGCACACTAGAGAGCACCCCTGAGCTCCGAAGTCTATTTCTGACAGGGTGTCAGATAGAAGTTCAGGACATATTTTCAGTTCCTGAAACACTTTCTCGTGGCCTGACAGAGCTTTTTTTTCTTCTTTTGCACAACCCTCTGTGTGAGTGAAATGGCTCTGCGCCGTTACTTTGTTCCTTGATGGACTGAAGTGTCTGATCAATGCTGATTTGAGATCTTTAGTTTTACCAGGTGCTCTTTAGTTAAGAGCCTGGAGACACAAACACGAAGAGACCGTTCCTGGAGACAGATGCACGGATGGCATAGTCATAGGCCAGCCGCTCGGGGAGCTTGAGTCCCGTTTTATTCAACCGTCTTTGATCGTTGCAATGCTGTCAGAAAGCCTTGTGTGTTTGTGTGAGAACACAGGTTATGTATCGTCTGCTTCTATGTTAGGCTCAGATCTTATAGCTAATCGGCTCAAAAGGGCAACTGCTTCGTCTTACGGCAGCTTCAGTCGTATCTTCTCCACTTCTGCAAGCTTGAAAAGAGCTTGGAGAGTATTCCCTCAGGAATTACACCTTCTTAAAGTAATCGGAGTTCTCAACAGAACAGCATTTTCAGTGGATCCTCCAAATACTTCAGGATCCCCACTCTTTGTTTTATATAAATAATTCAAATGCGAAGAAGCTATGTTCAAAAGTGTGGTGAGCTCATTTGTTTCCAACTTAGTACATCATGATGCTGCGTTCAGTTATTATCGTCATTATGGAACTGTCTCATACATTGTTTAAAAGCTTGTTTGTTTGTTCTACAAACTGTCAAGAGCTAGACGTTTGTGTAGTGATTCGCTGTCTTTCATCATCGTCCAAACTGAACTTCCTCTTACCACCACATAAGAAACAGAATCTATTGAATAGAATAAAAGGGCCCTCTTGCCTTTATTTGTGTCTGGTTTTGTAGTCTTGTGTTAAACCAAGCATGGTGTAGTGGTGGAGCTTTCGCGTTTTACCAAGCAGCCCTAAGATTCACACACTTCGTCTCATGACGCCCATGTTTGGTTGTTTTGTCTGCAGGGTGTGTTTTTCTGCTGACATCATGTGTGCATGCATAGTTGTTGTGCAACCAACCCCTTCAATGTGGAATGAATGAGGTTTTAATTTGCAGATGACACAGCTTTACGGAGTATTTAACAAATGAATGCACACTTTCTGTCGCCATCACACAGAAGCACAAAACCCGGAGCGGTAGTTCACTGTGTGACGGCAAGTTTTTTTTTACAATTTTGTAAGCTTTTCGAGTCTTGACAGGAATCTTGGAAGCCTGAGCGAGACACGGAAAGTCAAATGTCTGCAAGTGAAAGGCTGGTTGTCCTCCTGAGGTTTGCATTGAATCTGTTTAGCATTCCCAATGATGTGAGGCTGCTTTAGTGGAAAAACGTTTTTTGGGGGGAGTTTTTTGACAAGAGCCGCTTCATTTATGGGAGTGAACATACAAATATAAATTAAATCTCCTCCCCTCTCTCTGTCTGTCCCGCTTCCTGTCTCCATTTCAGGCTTTCATCAACACAGCCAAGGAGATCTATGAGAAGATTCAGGAGGGAGTGTTTGATATCAACAACGAGGTGAGATGCACTGCTCATCTGGTTTTTTCCTCCTCCACAAACCTCACTCTTCTGCTTTTTTTTTTTTTCCTGCTTTCTTCCTCTCCTCTGGTCTTTGTTCTTCTTTTTCCCTCCCCTATTTTTCCTCAGTGTGGTTTTCCAGCAGTGTGTGTGGTTTGCCACGCTCCCTCTAGCCTCAAAAAGAGGGGAAAAAAAGTCCTCTCTTCTTCCTTTGACTCCAGCCAAGCAAAACTCCCTGCGTTCCTCCTCTCCTCTGCTCTATTTTCCACTCTCTCTCTCTCTCTTCTCTCTCTCTCTCTCTTCTCTCTCTCTCTCTCTCTCTCTCTTTATCTGTCTCACTCTCTCGGCATCTTGCCAGCTCATAAATTCCTCACATCCCACAGGGTCTCAGTCATTCAGCAAGAAAACAAACACTCAGCCAGCCAGTCAGCCTGTAAGCTGCCTATCCAGCCAGTAAGTTTGCGAACCAGCCAGCCAGATTACCGTCTTAGCGAAACAGCCAACCAGGCAGGAAAGTCAAGACTCCCAGCCTATCGGCACCCTCGAGAGGCCGTCGGGCTTTTATGTAATCCAGAAACTCGGTTCACATTAACGTATCCATGGGTGTCTGCGAAGGTCCACCTGTTCAATTATTTTGTTATCCTCCGGTTTCTGCGAGAAGTGCTCGAGTGCATCCCAGGATTCATCACCCCATGTGCACACGTCTGACTCAACGCGGTCCCTATTCACTCAAACCTCCGACAGAGTTCACTTTTGTTTCGCGTTTGACTTTGAGGATGTGCTCGTTCAGCTAGGAAAACATCTCTGCTCGAAGGTTGATTCATTCTGTCAGTTTCATTGAACACGGGCCGACATCAACCTGATATTTAGCCCGCGCTTCCATCTCGCTCCACTTCATTCATTCAGACCGACGCTCCGGTCATGTCGGTTGCTTTCTTGTAGGAAGGAAGCGGCGAGTTTGATTCATTAGATTGTTTGCTCTCCCTAAGCTGTGCATCCGTCATGAGGCGCTGCGTACCGTCCGCACAGAAACTGCGACGGCGAAAAACGTCACGTTGATCAACGAGAAGAGTTTAAGGTTGTGATAACAGTCGGATCAAGAAAAAAAAAAAGAAAGGATTTGGGTGAAAATTCAATCGCGGAGCATTCCGCGCACATCAAGTTGTGTGTTACACAACAGACGTCAGACAATGTGTGATTCTCGTTGTAATTATTTGTCGTAAGCTGAGGGCTCTCAGTTGCTTACACAAAGTTTGAAGGAGTCATAACATTGAATTCTTCAGCTGCACAGACTCACAAAGTCCTGCGGTAATAAAACAAGTTCACATGCCTGTCACATCCTGTATGCGGTCAGATGAAACTAAGACCGGGCTGAGAACCCGACGGGTCGTCTGTGCTTCTTTTTATATTTGTTCAATTGTTCAACTGCGCCAAACCTGACAAGCGGGACACACCTTAACAGTTGTTGTTTCTGTGCGTGCGTGTGTACACCCACACTGACGTTATCCACACTTGTAGCAAAGTTACTTAAATCTGATTATCTGGTTGACAAGTTGAAACTTCCTGTGCGCAGCGTCAGCCCTGATACATTCCTAAAGACTATTAATACATCTCAGAGGGCTGGAGTTGATCCCAGCTGACTATGGACGGGCCGCCAGTCCCTCACAAACACACGGATGATCATAAACGTTCATATTCACACCTATCAGCAATTTGAGAGTCAATAATTAACCTTCAGTGTGTTTTTGTTATGAGGGAGAAAACTCATGAGTGCACAGGAAGAACGGTGAACTCTGCACAGAACTGGATTCGAACCGGGAGTCTTCCCACAGTGACGATGATCAGGCTTCACCCCTTCTCCAAAGGAGGCAGGGATTCTTGGATGTGTTTCATATAAGAAGGAAGTTTCAGTGTCCCCTGCTGGAGCTGAAGGAATAACTGAATGATGGTAAATCATTTCCAGATGACATATTTGAAAGCGTTTGGGACTTTAATGGAGGGGCTTGCCGCCACGTCTCAGGTCAGCCATTGTTGTGACGCGACTCCCGTTTCTCAAATCGCTTTTACTTGATGCATCTGCCTAATATTTCTTCATCTCTTCACACAATCGTGTTTTATTTGATGAAAGGTGGAAAACCTTCGGCGTGACGGCCTGCTGTCTGCTGTCCCATCGTCCAGATGGCCGTCTTCTCAGCCTGTTGAGCGCAAAATATGCTTCCATGCCCGTGTAGTCGCGTGACGTAAATCATGCCACGGTCCCACCGCTGAGTCCTGTGAGCACTGACGAACGTGTGAGAACACTTCTGTGTGCGCAGGCTTATAAACAGACCCGTGTGCGAGTCCTCTGTCTGCTCCACATCTGTTCCGCAGCATATCTGGCCCTCGCAGCCGGCGAGCCGACGTGCACAGGCGCTGGGCAGACGGGGCTGGAGAGAGCCAGGCAGCCAGTGTTTTTGTTATTAGTAACAGTAAGACGGAGCGAAGGCAGGATGGCCGGCCAAACCACATCAGCTGACTGGCTGCGAGAACGAGCGAGGGAAGCCCCACCAGAAATGTTGGCAGCCACTATGAGAAAACACTCACACACACACACACACATACTCTCTCTCTCTCTCTCTCTCTCTCCCTCACTCACACACATGGCCTTAGCTCAATAAATGTGATTTAAAGGCATACAGTGTTTCCCAGAGGCACTACTGCTACTGAGTGTAGGAGGGGGAGTTACTCTGAGAGGGAGAGAGATAAATATATACAGAAGGAGAGAGCGAGCCAGGCTCGAAGTGTGCTGCAGCCACGGAGAGCGAGATGATGAAACGCAGAGAGGGAAAGTGAGCACTACAGCACGGAGCGAGGGAGTCAGAGAGATGAAAGTGTCTCCCTACCACCCACCTGCCTGCCCTGCTCTCTCCCTCTCCCTTTCTCTCCTCTTTTATATGTGCCTTCCTCTTTTTTTTTTCTCCCAGTGTCCTTGAGTACTGCTGGTGTTTCCTTTGCCTTTGTGCTGCGCAGCAGCACCTGTTGCTTCCTCTGTGATGTGATCTAATAGGAACCCCTGCAGGCAGTGTGCAGTGTTAATCTCACCATGAAAGCAATAACACACACAGTCACTCTTGAGCCTTTTTTATTGAGTTCGAGTTCATAATTAGACATTTCTTGGCCCGAGCGATAATTAAATTTCATCACTGTCACGGTTAATACAGTCTTGTTTCTACTTTCACTGAGATTATCTACGATAACGTGAGAAAGTAACGTGCTTCGTGAGGAAACTACAAGTCCTTGTCTCCATGAAGACCAACTCAATTCTCCTGCTTTGTTTCATGGCCGGAGCTCAAGTGTTTGGCGCCGACACAGCAGGACTCATCAGTCCGTCTCTGGCAGCTTCGTGCCGGACGGGTTGTTTCAGCACTTTCACAACAGGACATCCTGCATTAATGTTAACTTGCAAGAACGAGGAGGGTGACGCTGCTGCACTAACTTCTCTTTAGATTAGTTTAGGTTGTGTTTTACATGCAGTGTTCAGCTTGCTTACAACAGATGCATAGATTTGACCATGACTGTGGAATAAAGTGCATTGAGACAATCATTTAGTTTTTTAGGTTTATGGTAGATTTTCTACGAACTGATAATATTTTGTTTTAGTGTAATATTCTCCAACAACTTGCAAAGAAGTCGAAGTAGAGTGTTACTTAATATTGAAACAGATGTGCTTACAGTTCTCATATAAACACACACCCTAAGTTTACTTTCTCGCGCCACAGCTGTTGCCTTCCTTCTCGAAAGTATCTGGACTCTCCTAATTTGGAGCTTCAGGACTTCAGCATTTAGTTGTATATTAGTCAGCCCCTCTAATAGAAAAGCATTTGGTAGCTTTTAAAGACACACTTTGATTTAACTAGATGATATTCATCTTTGGATTATGGGAGTAAGACAGAAAACCCAAAGAGAACATGATAACTTGGCACACAAGTGATCTGTCCCACAATCACACCCGGATTACCACCTCACCGGAGTCAGGTCTGTCGTGTTGATCACCTTCTCTCTTTGTTTCTGTCCTCACACAGGCTAATGGTATTAAGATTGGACCCCAGCATCCCACCACCAACTCCACACTCTCCAGTAGCCAGGGAAGCCACCAGGCTGGAGGGGGCTGCTGCTGAAGCCCCAAGACACAACTCCTCGTCCCCCTCCTGCTCCGGTCCAGACCTCTCCTCCTCTTCGTCCCCCCTCCCGACCCGATCCGACCCGATCCTCCTTTGCGTTTCTACAGAACTGTCCAGGCTCACTAACAGTTTAACCTCTCCTCTCTCCCTCTCTCGCTCTCTCTCTCTCTCTCTCTTTCTCCATCTCCCTCTCCTTCCCTCCATCCATCAACCCCCGTGTTCTTATCCCGCTCTCTGTTTCATCTCTCCTGACTCTTGCATTCATGTCCGAGGGTCTCGGAGCTGTGCCCCCCCCCCCCCCCCCCCCCCCCCCCCCCCCCCCCCCCCCCCCCCCCCCGTAAGTCATTCTGACTTCCTTCAGTCTTAGGGCAGAGTCAACTTCACCCGCATATTTATCAAGTTAACTCGGACAATTTGTACTTCACATTATTTGTTTGTTTGGGTTTTTTTTTTTGTTGGATGAACAGATTTTAATCTTTTCTTTTTTGTTAAAAAAAAATCATAAAGCACCTTTTTTCTTCTTCTTCTTCTTCATGTGGATGTTTCATTAACTTAGAATCACACCCGACTTTTTTCTTTTCTTTTTTTTTTTTTTTTGTCAGTGGTGAGTTGACTTTGTCTGGACAGAGCCGAGACCGGGGGTAGAAGTTGAGCACCCTTAACAACTGACAGTATGGAATAAACCCGGCGCCATGTTGTGTCTATACACCCATCTGTACATGTTTTTAACGGCAGCGTCGATAGCGGGACGTGTTTCTACATGCTGAGTCAGTTTTCATGCTGTGCCTGTGTGTATAGAGACGATGCAAGTGTTCCAGTCAGTCGGTTTGTGCAGTGTGGGAGGCCCTCCAGTCATTCTGTATTATCTGTTCATAAACAAAATGTGCAAATCATGTCATTTTATGGTCCTTTCTTTCCGCCCCCCCCCCCCTTTTTTTTCCTGCTCATCCTGCCGTTTTGATTCCTTTTAGTCCTTGTGCTCTTTTTTTTTTTTGTCTTTCAGACGATCTGTATTTAATGAACACTACAAAAATGGCTGTGGCTTCAAGAGTGTTTTTAACGCGCCTGGGGAGAGAATGAAAGACCAAACTGTTGAGTGTGAAAACCACGGAAAAGGAGAGCGGGAAAGTGGAAACGTGAAGGGATGTTGAGAGCAGTAGTTGCCATTATGAAGTGAAGAAGTAAAAAAGAAAAAAAAAAAAGAAGAAAAATAGATTGGAAATTGACTTTTTTTTTTTGTTAAACTGTATTTATCGGGCTTATTTCTGTATATATGGCTCTTTAGGTTACTGTAGCTTTCTTGGCTGGTTTGAGGTGAAGCTTGGCACATTGTTGTGGGAAGGAACTTCTACGCCAGGGACCGTTTTGGACCCTCGGACAGCTTTTTAGCATTTTAAACACTTTAAGCCCAGAGGCACCGATCTGCCCTGCTACGTTAGGGTTGCTGGTGCCCTTTCTTTTAAATGACAAGTATGAATGATAACAGGCTGTTAACAGGACCGTACAGAGAGGCATTGAAAGTCCCTGGTGGAGAACAGACTCCAACTGAAAATGTCAAAGCGCCTCCCTTTTAAGCAAGTTAAGATTCCCTTCATGAATTAGCTGGCAGATATATAACGTATACTGTTTAGAGCTTGGTCGATGACTGCTGCAATGTTTCTTTTTTTTTTTTTTTGCTTTGAGACCCCCCTATGTAACAGCCTCCATTTTACTGTTATGACTATATTTTACTGCTTCGGTCGTTCATCGTTCATCCCCTCCCCTTCATCCCAGGAATCACCCCCCCCTCCCTCCCTTCTCTTTTCTCAGACTGTGTGGTAACAATGGCTCTGTAATGACTTTTAATGCCAAATTATTGTGTTTACCTGTGTTTTGTCATAAGATTTGAAACCAGAAAAAAAAAAAACGGGGAGGAACGTCACCGTGAAGCCCCCCTTTTTAATGTGACCTGAAACCAGCTGTCTGCCTTAACTCCACCTCCCTGAGAGATTTGGACAGCTGCTAAAATGAATGACCTTTTACCTGCAGGAAGGCGTTTTACCACTAACTAGATAGTCGACCACGCATTACTCATGCATAGCTGCACACTTGGAGTTTAAAGTGTTCGGGCGGAAGGGGGAGAAAAAAAAAAAAGGCCTAGTTTGAATTTTGTGTCTGAATTGGGGCATTTGAATTGAATCTGAACCCATGTTTTTTTTTCCATCCATCTCCCTCCTTGCACACACACGCACACGCACACACACACGCACACACAGTGTCTGTATGCATGTGTAGATGGTGCATACATATATTCCTGTCTATCTGACCCCAGCTGTGGTTTCTCTCCAGGCTAACTGTGTAACTGTTTTGGGTTTCACAGCAGTGCGAGTGAGTCTGTTTCCCTCGGCAGTGTGCTCCTCTTATTTTTTTCTTTTTCATTTTTTTTTTTTTAAAACTCCTAGATATATTCAGACAGTTATTAATCTTATTCTGATGATGGCTATTCTTTGTAAAACGACATGTAGTGTGTGTGCGTGCGTGCGTGTGTGTGTGTGTATGGACCCAGAGGGGCTACAGGGGCAGGATCACGCCAAACCTGATGCATCTATCTATCTACCTACCTATCTATGGATTGATCTATCTATCTTATCTATGTGGCCCTCCTCTCTCGCTCTTCCCACCTCCTCCTGCCTCTCCTCCTCCTCCTCCTCCTCCTCCTCCCCCTCCCCCGCCTCAACGTTATTTGCTGTGTTTGTTCTTTGGAAAAAACAAAACCTAAAAAAAAGAAAAAATGAAAATGCTATCACAATAAACTATAATAAAACATTCTAAACTCTAAACATGTCATTTTGATGGTTGTGTGGAGATGGAAAAAAAAATACAGTGTTTGAAAAGAAAAAGGCTGAAGTTGTATTTTCTGTTGTGTTGCCTCCCCACACTGCCGATGTCTTACTGTGTGACCGAGTGAGTCACAACGTGCACACATGATGTTGTACTGTGTCTGCTTTATCTATTAAAATGAGCAAAGAGAGGCTCGTGCTCTCCTGGATCACTGCTGCTCGACCTTCAGACGCCATGAAGATCGCATTGCCTGATGTGGGTCGCTGAGACTGAGAGACGACTTAATGAATTAAACATTTTTAACTCATATGTAGTCAGGGATGGTTTACGTGTCCAGTGTATGTGCATTTGAAGCGCCCGTCTGAGCTGGCTTGGTAGCTGAGGAATTGTTTCGGTTACTAATATGTGCAAGTACTGAACACAAATGGAAGTTTCAAAAATGTGGATCCACAAAATTCTACTTTTATAGAAGATGTCAAAGTTGCATCAGGAAGCACAATGTGTGTCTGGGCCGTTGCCTTCCAGGTGCACGAGTGTTGTTCTGGATGCCCTTCCTGATACAATGAGAGGTTCAGGCTCCTGCACAACAATCCACAGCGTGGAATTCAGCAGGCTCGCCGCCCTGCTACTGGAAGGGCAGCCGCTGATCCGAAACGCCCATTCTGCTGCCTGCTGGGTGAAGGAGCGTCTCTCCAGCTGCAAGTCAGTGCAGCCTGGATTCAAACCCCAGACTTGATGCTGTGAAAAATTCAGGGATCTCAAACCCACATTGAAGTCAGTATAATGCATTAACAGAAAAATGTGAATGTTTGAAAATCCATTCAGCTATCAATCTTCCACATCACGGCAAATGGTACGCTCTGAGCAGGGCACCGGTCCGTCACAGGTCAAACGCAGACAGTGGTGACATTTAAACTGAATCAATGTGCACATCCGTGAGCACCTAAGACTGTCTGTGCAAAGGGAGAACATGCAAACCCCTCACAGAAAAGCTAAGGAGCTTGGAAGCAAACACAGCATTCTCACTTATGTTGGTGAAATCGACAACATTTTTGTGTCTTCAGCTTTGATCTTCAGTTTGGCTTGAACAAAATAACTATTTTCAGCATGACTACAGTCTGCAGAGTCTAAGGATTAAAAGATGCAGTACGAACAAGTTATGCACACTGGTGTAGTGACTGGTTACCATTCCATGCAGAATCTGCATGTTCAATCCAAAAGCATGCATGTGGGGATGACTGATGACTCAAATTTTGCCGGTACTGAGTTGAAATGTGAGCGTTTGTCCTGTGATGATCTGTCCAGACTGTGCCCTGCCTTCACCTCCAGCAACTCTGAATTAGATAAAGCAGTATAGAAGACAGACGGGAGCTGTGTGGGACTGTCTATCAGCCATCACGATAACCCTACCAACTCAATCAATACACAATACTAGGGGTTAAAGCAGACACACACATTTCAGTTCAGAAAACTTGTAATAAACAACCAAAAAAAAGTTGTCTGTCATTTCTTTCTGCCTGATATTCATGTTGCTTCTCAGAATGCAGAATGCTTCTGCATGCACATTTGCACAAATGGATCTGATGTGATTATGCTTGCAGAAAGGTAACTATAGGTTTCTACAAGCTAACAGTGCAACCTCTAGTTGACAAATCTTTGTAATATTACTCGATGCAAGTTCATCCTGCAGGCATGCTCTGACCCTCTCCCAGGCCTCTTGAATGGAGCACAGGCACCAACCTTTCTCACCCGCCAAAGCAGGAAAGGTACAGGTGCAATTAATACTGTTAACGGTGTCTGTGGGCCACTTAAGTGTAACTTTCAAGTGGTGACAGCGAGCCCGCACGCAAAACTAAATGGAGGTCAGCGCTTATTAATGTTACTAATTACACCAGTGCTTTTTCCTGCTGTGCGATGTCAAAATGTCTGCAGTGGAAATGACCTCCGCAAATGAAATGGAAATGGAGTTTCATTTGTGCTGCTCGCATCGCTGAAAAAGGCCACCAGCTGAAAGTCAACAGTAACATTTATTTCCAGAAAAGCGAGTCCCCATTAGCACAGATTATCCACACAAAACATTTCCCTCTCTGTTATCGCTCACTGATAATGTTGCTTTTTGTGATTAAAGTTAAATGACCCTTTCATTTCCAATGTATTTATTAATTACACAATTAGCAGGTTAAAGTTCTTTATATTTGTTCTTTTTTTTTTGCATTATTCTAATTGTAATACATGAATAACATTAGAGATAATTGGACATGAAACTGTTTTGAACATTTGTTCTAAGTTGAAGAGGGAAGACATCACTCTGTGTTACAGATTGTTCAAGTCTGCTGGAGAAATGAATGAATGTTTTCCTCTTGTTTATAAATTAGGCTTATTAGGGAAAAAAAAAACATTAACTGTCTAATGTATAACTGTCTCATCTTCAGACAAAACACTGCAGCGGGCCGCATTTCTCATACCAATGAAGAAGAAATCATACAATACATTGGGGGGTTTGATTAGGCATGTCTAGTCCGTCTATTTAACAGCACTGCTCTGATAATGAATAACCACTTCAGTGGTTGAATGAAATTACATTTATCTTTAAATGGTTCAGTTTAGATTAATGATTTTCTGAGACGACCAGGTAGCTTTTTGCTGCGCTGGTAACTTATTTTCCCTTTAACTGTTCTGTTATTTTTTGTTTTACTTTGAATTAGAATCAGTTTTTAAAGACAGCAATGAATTCAACTCTGTTTAATACTGTATTATAATCATTGGAACAACGAACATGTGACTGTACAGGTTTTTTAATTATCATTGGATAAATCAGATGAATGTTCAGCAGCACACTAAAAATGGAAGCATGCAAGTAAATAAAGAGATCGGACCACAGTCAACAGCATGGGGCAGATGTTTGATGAGTGGCTCTGGAGAATTATTATCAGCCTATTTAATGTCAGATCATTTCCTGGAAATATTTTTTTTTTTGCAAGGAGGTCACCCATGTGAATTCAGAGTAATTTAAAGTAAACAAGTGGGAGCTTCTGGAAAATTATCACAACAAGATATATTAAAAAATGTAGTGTTTATTTTGTGAAATTGTGAAAAAAAAACAACCCCAAAAGAAACTATTTGCCAGCTAATACGCCGATGAAAAACAGTTTTTCCACTTATTATATGTGGAAAATGAGGATGTAGGCAGACCATAAAGACTCACGGTTAGCATTCTGTTTACAGGACACTCTACAGTCAGTACATTTTCTCTCGTGCACTCTCAGATTCACAATCGCACCATGATAACATAATGTGAGGTAAAATAAAAGCAGACACCATGTTCTCAGTGATGGATTACCTAACTCCACCAACTTTCAAGTCTCTGCATGTTGATTTTCGACACCTACTGAAATGAGCTGAAACCGTGGGCCGTCTGAGAGGAAGGAAAACACACTATGTTCAAATATCTCTGGAGATCAGCCAGCAGAGAGCAAAATATGTAGAATTTAAGGCGACAACATGACTCGAAGTGTCTTTTTCCAGTGAACACTGTGTTTTAACTCTGCATGCAGAGAGCAAATGATGAAATTGTGAGCAGATTTTATATTGGGAAGTGCGTGTGAAAAATGTATTTTATTTCCCGTAAAAGTCAGAAAGTCAACAACAAATGGAAGAGTTAGGATAAAAAGTGTGTGTATGTGCAGTGTGTGTGTGTGTGTGTGTGTGTGTATACAGGCCTTTCTCCTGAGGGCCAGATTGTCACGATAAGCAAATTATCAGTGGTGTTGTCACATGCTGTTGGTCCCTTATGTTCCTGCAACATGCATCATCATTTCATCACTTCAGGTCAGGCCAAGTGAAGAAAAAACTCATAATATAATTCATACAGGGTGTTATACTGCGTCTGCTGCCCTTCAAGCTGCGCCATTAGCTCAAGTCCTTCTTTAAGGGACTCTGTTACAGTGCTGTGCCAAAACAGAAAAAAAAGAAAATGTAAGCTCTGGAATAATCCTGCTGGGCTTCACGGTAAACATTTGGAAGATAGAATGAGGAAAGTTTCTGTTTAAAATGATCTAAAGTTCCTTCCATGTATCTCAGTGCATGTCTAAATAAATTAAATCTAGGTCAGTCAATAGGAAAGTGACAATAGTTATATACCACAAATTAAAACACAAATTGAGCAGTGGATGTAAAGTTTGATAATTTTATCAAAAAACAAAGTTGCAATGTTGACAGCAACCAAGGCTGAGACGCTCATGTCAAACTTTCTTCAAGATGTTGACCCAAAGGAGCTCAGAATTCTCCTTTGTGCTTAAAATAAAAGCCCAAAGACTTTCCTCTGGCTGCAGCTAGATGTTCATGGTCACTTTTCAACTCAAGATTTGAAACAGACAAACTGCTTTATGCACTTTTTATGTCGATTGGTAAACCAAATATCAATACCCACTGTGGAGTAGCTTATCGTAAACTATCATCCTATCGCTGCTGAGACAGAAATCAACTTTTTTTGTGTCAGACATGTTGCTGTCTTGACTTTTTTGAATGATGTTAGTGGCATTCAATTCAAAGCATGTTTGTGGATTCATTTTTTTTCTCACTTTCAGAAGTAGCATGTTTGGAGATGTGCGATAGTACAGTGGTATGCTCTTTTGCCTGCTGCGAAGAAAATCCATGGTTAGAGTCCGTTCAGGGGTCTTTTTGTGGGCTCTGGTGTACGTCAGTTCAAACTCATTTGTTTAAGGTGAAGTGGCCCTCTCGATTGCTCGATGTTGTCAATGTTTTTATCCTGTGATGGACTCCATTCATCTTCCACAACTCTTTATCCAGCTGAATATGGGTGAAGACAACATGAACTGGGCAGTAGGCCAGTCCTTCACATCTGGATAGAAAGTACCACATAAACCTTGTTTTACACTTCCTGCCAAGTTGAGAATCCAAATGCTTTATGCAAGTATTGTGAATGTAAGTATTACTAGATAATATTCCCATTATACTGCATTCATAATCCTCAGCTGAAACCTTCATCATGCAAGTGACCATATTTGGTAACATGCACAATCTTTTCCACAACTTCCAAACTAACAATTGACATTCACAGAACAGAAAAATAAATACTGGTGTTAAAATTAGGAATTTTTGAATTTATGAAATATTAAAAATGCATGACAGCTCTGTTTTACGTTTCTCCTAATAACGTCATTGTTTGACCAGTTTCACACTACCATTTATAACATGCAGTGTGACATGCAGTCAAAAAACCCTCTGCAAAAAACTATATAAAAATTTTTATATGCCTAATGTAGGGAGCAATTCATAACACATTTTGTTTTTTTGCAAAATAGAAAATATTTTATCATAAATGAAATGTGTAAACATTTCCCAAAATATAGTTTAAAGTTTCTCAGACTTTCAAGCTCAAAGTGTAAAAACTGTGGATGTTTTCACTGACTTTCAAAAGTTACAAATCTCAATGTCTTAAAGACAACACAGACATTCTTCACCAAGTTTTTTTGACCTGACCTGGCTCCTCAAATTCTGTCTGAGAAGACTACTGAATATATTTGGTTGCAATATCAATATTGCAGCTGAATATTTATTGATTTAGCCCATCGATTGTTTAATAAGCATCCTAAACATTCCCTAAAAGAATAGAATTGTCATTTATCAGAGTTTTCAGTCTTTATAGGGTTAGGGTGAGGAACAAATAGACATAAAGCTGAATAAAAAGGACCATAAAATATCAAGATTCAAGCTTGTGGAAGATTATAAAGATTTTAACTGTTTTGAAATTTATGAAAATGATAAAAATCAACAAACTGAACAACCGGAAACTCTTAATATTCCCTGTGCTGACATCTATGTCATATCAAACTTCATTCTTTACCAGAATTGTGTAATAATTTAAGATACTACTCAAATGCCTTGCATTCATCCATATGTTATATGGATTAAAATGTCAATTTAAAGGTAAGAAATATATGAGGATGCTCTCACTAAACGTTTTTTTTCTGGAAAGTTGTTGAAAAAACGAGCTTGAAAAGCTTTCTGCCGTCCCGTTTTGATCTTGCGCCTTTCTCGTTGAAAACGCACTTTTTAAAAAATATGATTCCCGTAGTTTTAAACCGAAAACCTTCGCCTAATTGACGCCCTTGTGTCTTTTTTTCCCCCCATCCTCAGATGAGAACTCACAGCGAGCGTCGCACGGGCACGGCGAGGTCAGTGACCGCGCACGCCGCCTGTTTATCTGTATGAGAGGTCCTCGGGAGCGCGCCCCCCCTGGCCGAGGAAGGTGAGCGAGTGTCTGGAGGGGAGGACTCGGGAGCGCGACCAGCCGAGGGATCGATCGGATTAAACTCGATTTGAGTGAAATTAACACAAAGGAGAGAAGAGCAACGCACACTAGTCGGCGAGGTCGCGGATGCGAGACGCGCCGGAGAATAATTTCATGAAAAACATTAAAACTTGAACTTTTTCCCCTCTCTTTATTTATATTTCAAACTGAAAAGGACAACGGTGGATTTTTTTTTTCCTCAAACGGAGATACTAACCCTACTAACGAGGAGTTGATTTGATAAAAAGCCCGGAGTGAGCGAGCTTGCGGGGTAAGTGAACAAATACCCTCTTTCAATTAGTCCATTTATTCTCATTTTCGAGCGCATTTGAGCAGGAAAGTGCTGGTTTCACAGAACGCACCGGCTCTGAATTAAAATGCTTTATTTTCTATCTGAATAGTAAGTTTTCCATACTTTTGAGCGGACTCTTTAATCCACCGAGCGAGTTGTGGATTTCGAGCCGACTTGGCTTTCCCATTAGGGATAACTCGCTGGAAAAGCTCATATTCTGGACCGGTGGGCTAATTTAAGCTCGGTTTTATTCTCTCATTTGGCAGAAAGTCATTGAAGGTCCATGTAGCTGCCATGCCGACATGCTAACAATAGCAAGTTTAGCTTTGCCACCCGCTGCATCGCTCACACACACAGACGCACAACAGTCCCATTAGTTAGTTGAAAAGTGGAAAGAAAAATTCCCAACGCGGCTCGGAAAGCTTCCCGTGTCCGCCTGCCTGCTCCCCTTGACTACTTGTTGGGGTTTTCTTTTTCTTCCCGGAATGAAATCTTGACTTAATGCAGTTTTAAAGTGGGGACTGTTAGCTCTGTTAGCTAATTGTGTTGAAGCCTGTAGGAGACACGAGGTGGCTCGACCGTAGAGGTGAGTCACTAGCCGACGGAATGAGCGCAGCTCCGAGGGAGATTCCCAGCGGAGAATACTTGGCACATATCGCCAAAAAAACCGCACCGCACGGGCTGCGTGTAAATGTTTTCATTCAATAGTGTGCACACCGGTGTGATTTTGAAGTGAATAGTTGTTTTTCCCCATCGGAAAGGCACAGTGCGAAGTGTGTAGTTTTATTGGACGGAAAGGACAGAGCCGTGTGGAGGAGAGGAGGGGGGAAGCTGTGAGGCCAGGCGGTCATTCCATACAACCCTGTTTTTCACGTTGTTTAAACCCCGTCCTATCTCGCCCAAAACACTTCAAAATCGCACGAAAACCCCACCGCGGCGAGCGTGCGAGGCTTTGGGGTTGTGGGTGGGAGACGGTTTTACTCGGATTTAAGTGAGAGAAGCCCGAGATGAGCGAGTCGCTCCCCGGTCCGGAACGACGTGCGAGGCACCGCTGATAGGCTAATTAGCCGTGCTAGCCGCTGGAAGCTGGCCCAGCGCTAGGACGCAGAAGTTCAGCTAGCCTGCTAGCCAGCCCCCATCCTCATTGTGTGCGGACCAGGACCACTCATTAGCCCCCCCTGAGCTAGCGACCATCCGGCTCGGGGCGGTTATCGGTCCACGGCCACCGAAATCAACTTTTACGCATCTCTCGCCACACTTTCCCTCGAGGGTTTTGGACACAAAGTGTCACCTTCTTGATGTTTTTTTTCCTCTCCCAACTCTTTCTCCGCGTCTTTCTGCCGTTTGTAACCAGAGCTTGTTTGCGCTGTTACAATGTATCCGGTGACTGAAGTTTGGTAACCACTACAGCTACACTTGTTACTCTAAAATGCAGCCCAGCAAAACACCTGCCGATGCCCCTGTCCCCCTTTTTTTTCTGTGCACTTACACACACTTTAGGGGGGGCGGAAAGGGGGGGTATTTTTCTGTGTGCAGTCTGACTTGGTTGCGTGTGTTTCTTGCGCTATCCTTGCCCTCTTTCTCCATTATGTGTTCTGTAATCGGTCAACTCGCATAATGGTCACCCTGCCGTTCTCACGCAACTCCGACTGCGCTAAAATCTCTGGAAAAATAACAAAGTGTCGTCCACTTTAAACACACACGCGCAGTGATCGCAGTTAATTCTCACGCTGAGGTTTTTATTCAGTCTAAAACACAGGCGGTGTGCATGTGCTGCTTCGTTGTTTTTCTTTTTTTTTTTTTTTTTTTTCCTCCTCCTGTTTGCCACAGAGCCGGGAGCTGCTACCCCCACCACCACCTTGTGTCTGCGAGCCAAGATGGCAGCTAGTCATGTTTAGCGGGCCACAGAGGGAGAGATAAGAGGCCCCGACCACACACACATGCACAGGCACACAACAGATGTTCACCACTATTTGGTCTCTCTCCCGTTTGTCTCGCTGTCCTTTCTTGTGGTTAAAGTTGAGGCAGTCTTTCTCCCTTTAGCCACAAGGCTCGCTGAGTTGGTTTGTACAGCAGCTGTGCTGCACTAAACTGGAACTTTAACTCAAAGTTGCATTTCCTGTTATTTCACCTGTGTTTTTGCCGCAAATCTAACTTTTGTGATGCGAAAAAGCTTTGAATATGCGTGTTTGGTGTAGTTTCGTACTTGATTCGTGGGGGAGCCTGTTTGTTTGGTTGATTCTCCAGTTGTTTTTTCTGGAAGTTGCATTCGTGATGCTAGAGTTGCTTGTATTTACTTTGGCTGGATTGCGTGGGAATTGTGCCTTTAATATGCCCCCTGTATGTCCTCTAACATTTGAAGGTCTGGAAAACAAATAAACTGGCACAGAAAAAAAAGAAAACACTGGGACTTAAAAGTTCTCCTAATAAAGATGCTATTTGGCTTTTACTGTTCATATATTACAGGTTTGTTCCTTGCACCACATGGTCTATAAGACAAGACTTTTGTGTCTTCCCAACACGCCGGGGAATCCCCATGGCCTTACACTGAGACCAGGGTATGGGGATACGCCACATGCAAAGTGGTGACTCACGTCCCATGCAACTAAACATTAAGATACCCCAGTTAATTGAAATTTCACAGTGTGATGCAATTAAATTTCCAGTGTAATTTCCATGCACTGATGCTGATTCTCCACATGTATACTGGAGTCATTATCTTATTTCAACGATTCTAATGACCATGAAGATTTAGCCATGAAACTCTGCCTTTCCCTCACTCAAGTGCAGTCACTTCAGTGTTTCGAGAAATGAAGCCAGTACTTAGTCTAGTGCAGGTTTTCTCATGTTTTTCCCAAAGAGCTGCTCCCTGTTGTTTTGACCTATGAATCATTAGTGTGGTCAGTGTTTGTGATGCGAACATTTCACTATCAGTGTGCCATCATCTATTGACCTTTTCACCAACTCTAACTCTTTTCATGTAGCTCGAGAGTTTCTCAGATTAAAAGTGATAAACTAATTTAAGTGTTTGGAGAAGGGAAAGATAAGGGGATCTTGAAGATGGTGTCGATAGCGTGTTTGAGAGGTTAGAAATCAGCCATTACCCTTTATTGGTATGCAGTGGACACTAGTATTTGTGCTTCACAGCACTGCCATTGTTGTGCTCTGTTTGCAAAAATGAAAATGGCCATTGTTATCTTGGCCCTTCCTTTTCTTGCTGCTCCTCCTGTGCCTGTTGTAGTTTGTATTCAAATGCTTTGTAAATTCCAACTTTGCTGTTATGGCAGATGATGGTTGTTGGTCTGGGTCTGTCTGCTCACTGTTCACCTGTTAAAGATTTTTGTTAAACTCAACCAGAAAGGGCGATATTGACGCTTGAGCATTTTGAGTTGTGGGTGCACTTCTCACCCCGTCCTATCCACGGCCTTGAGCTCTGCCGAAGGCATGAGAGTCTGTCTGAGAAAATAAGCAGAAACCATGTTGAATCATCCAAATCTGGACAAAATCAGATTTGACAGCTGTGCTTTTTGTTCTCTGGAGATTCAGAAGGAAGTTTGTATGAGAAACACGCTCTCTTTCAGTATTGCACCCACCCTCCTGAAGTAATTTATGTGGCTGACTTGATGCATTAGCACCCACTCACACTTTCTAAGTCCACTTAGGTCTTGGGTGTTGACTTAGGTATTCAGATTTATTTAGAATATATGAAGAAATGTGGTTTTACTTCATGCTCAAGGTGTAGAGTGATATTACTTATCCAGATGCTGTTATTGAATTGTCATAATATGACAAAGTATTTTAGTTAGATTGATGATTGTATGTTCCTGAAAGAGTTCTCATTAGAAGAACGGTCAAAAAAATGAAAAATGTATGATTCGCTGATTTGTTTAGGACACTTAAATTTAGGTCAACCTGCAACTAATATACTTTATAATACATGTTTATTTTATTTCATGTGGTGATTTCCTCAAACTTGTCTTTTTTGTTTTAATGTCGGCAGCAGCATGCAGAGGTTTAAATCCATGATGTTGATTTCCCCAGTGAAATTGCCAAAGGTGTACACATATATTTTTGTCATGACTTTTCTGTTCTTGGGACAGTCGGATTATGAGAGGAGTCTGAAACGTGCATTGACTGGGCGTCTGTCTTTTTTTAGAAACCATTAAATGTTGTTCCAGGAAGCTGGTTTATCTAACCTGCATTTCAATTTGCATACTTTGCAGGATTTTTTTTCTGATATATTTATGAGGTCTCTGTGCAGGTTATGCCACCACTTGAAGCTTCCCCCCCTTGGTGGCCAGAAATTCAACTTGAAAGTCATCACACAAACTCAGTCACTCCCAGTGGGCAGAAACCTGTATTTTGAAGATTACTCAGATTCACAGGCTTGAGAACCTCGATCAGGCTGGTTGTAGTCACTGTAGGTCAGATAGCGGCACGTCGTGTGGTTTAGTGGACAGTTTGGTGTTGAAAGGCCGGTGTTAGGTGTCTGAGGCAGAGTACTGGTGTTTGTTAGGGTGGCCATTTTGTCTGCTATCATCATGTGTCGTGGATGGCAGCCCTTTTAGCAGAGAAGAGAAGTGCTGCTGTTGTTTGCCTCCATCTCTTTCATCTTTGCCATCTATCGCTCCACCTCCACCCCTCAGCCACCCACCACCCACCCACCCACTCACTCTCTGCCCATGCATGAGCCTCCCTCCTCTTCTTTCTGCTCTTCATTCTCACCCTTTCCATCTCTCTCTTTTCTCTCTTCATCTTTCTGTGCCTGTCGCTTCCAGCCCTTCTCTTCCTCCCTCCCTACCTCCCCTCCAGTCCTCTCATTTCCAGCCAAAAGGTTAGCGGGGGTCTTTAGCACCGTGGTGACATTCAAAACTGAGTGTCATCACTGTCTCTCTTGCTCTCCCTCATCCCTCCCTCTCACCTGTCTCTCCCTCTGCCTCCCCCCTCCTCCTCCTCTTCCTCTTCTGAGCTTGCCTCCCCCATCCCCCTATCCTCCTCCTGCAGCGAGGGCCTTCTGGACCAAGTGCTGTGCCTAGAAGAGAGGCTGGCATTAATACAGCTCTCAAGTATTTGTGTGTGGGCTGTACGTGTTTTGTGTGTGTGTGCTGGAGGAGACAGCATGTCAAGTATATCTCTGACCCATATGTGTGCTTGCCTTGTAATCTAGCTCTGACCTCTTCTATTGTGTCACATATCCTGTTTTTTCCTCTTCATCCTGCAATCTTCTTGCTGCAGGGGAACAAATAAGCAATGCTAAATCCAAAGACTTGACACTTGGAATAAGTGACAGTTTTGTCATCGGCTGTTGATGAATCCCAATGCTGAAAAGCGACGTCAACACAGCCAAAGTCTCATCGGTTTCCTCCACTGCACGTGATGTTGTAATGGCACTGTTTTGGCATCTGTGCGTCCTTCTACTGCTTTGCGTGTTCCATCACCATTTTTCTCGAGTGATTCACATGGCTGATGAAAGGTTAAGTGCTGCAAAGCCTGTGGGACCAACATCCAGTTAGAAAAATGGAGGTGGGTCAAGAAGAAAGAACGGTTTGAGTGGCAAATGGTCTTCGGATGTGACGGAAGATTTGACAAAACATTTTTCTGTCATATATTTTGTCGACATTTCAATGCATTGCTTTTCCTTCATTCCATTTTTTAAATAGACTCCAGTGACCCAGAGAACCAGTAACTGAATATTCATCCTGCTGACAAACCCACTCTGCTGTACTTGTAGCTTCAAACCCGCAACGGAAGCACTTTTGATCCCATGTAGAGCACACCGACTCTGGAAAAAGGTGTGTGTGTATCCCAGGGGAGAAGTTACCCCGCAGCCTTATAGGGAGGACTCTGGAAGTTAATTGGCTGTTAGCAGTCAGGCAGGCGGGGTAGGGAGGGGAACTGGCCAATCTCTGGGGACACGCTCCAGACCTGCTCGTCCCATTGGCCTAAAAGTGCATGTCAATAGCAGTGATTGATTGGGCTGAAGTGGGGGAAGCATGCTATAGAGCCTGCTCTGTAGTCAATGTATGTGCGTCTCTCCTGTTTGCTCGGCCATAAAAAGATATTTAAGTGTGTTCAGTTTTCTGCAAAAACCTTCTCAGTGCAAGTTCATATGAAGCTACTCATCATTATAGAAGTGAAAATTGAGCTAGAGAATCAAAAGAACTGCATGCGATACTTTTTATGCTTGCAAATGTTTCCAAACCATATTTTACTTTCACCGCAAAGCAATGACAAATCTCTTAAAACCACTGCCGTTATTTTTCTTATCAAGCTGAACAGACTCCCAGTTAGTGACAGATCCTGTACTTTTTGAGAAGTCTACCACCTTTGAACTTTTGGTACAGGATTGGCAGGGTTTTTCCCAAAACCTGAAACCGTGGCAGCGTATGACTGCGAGAAGTCATTTGCATTGGAAATCGTTTTCCCCTCACCTGCATTTGTTTGATCTCAAATTTTCATTTAGGTTTATGCTAAATGAAAATGTTGCCACAATGTAGTGTGTGTGTGTGTGTGTGAGAGAGAGAGAGAGACGATTTTTTTAAGCTTGAGTGATATATACTTTTGTGATATGGCTTGCCTTTTTTTCGGTGAGAAGAGGTGACCGCAGGGAAATCATGTCTGTATACAGCAGGTAGACCAACAGATGTGTTCACATTGGCTGCCATCCTGAAGGGGCACAGGACATATCATCTGACCTGCCATTGTGACCTTGCCCGACTGAATAGTGGATCTGATGCAGCAGCAGTTTTACCGTCATTGTTTTAACGTGTTTCCCAGATGAATGAATAGTGGTACAGTCGGACCAGAAGCGAGAAAATCCCCCAGTTGAAGTCAGCAGTGCGGAGAACTTGAACTCACGATAAAGCCAAGACGAGAAATGCTTAAAGTCAAAAGTGGAGAGACAAAAATGTTGCAGTTTGTTTGAAATTACAATGATGTTACGATCTGAACTGAAACTGGTGGTCTGAACTCCTGGTTTGGAAGTCGTCTGCATAAGCCGAATGAGTGACCATATATTGACCTTTTAAGCAGATAAGTGGAGTGGACAGTCAATCCGAGAGTCTCACAAGTTGATTGGAATCAAGTCTTCCGATCACCAAAGCTTTTAATTCTGCATAAAGTTTGGTTCAGTGAAGAAGTTTTTCTTCCTGATCTTCTGTGGGTTGACCTCCACGACACTGAGCTCGATACTAAGTTCGTCCAATACTGTTTGATTTCCCAAAGAGGACAATATTCTTTTTTTTAAGGCTACTGTTATCTAAGTCACTGAGCTGTTTTGTTGAGCTTAAAACCTTGTGGTGTATCCGCTTAACGGCTTCAAACTTCACAAAGCAAGTTTTAAATTGTATTTACACCCTTTTCTAAAGCTCTTACTTGTAAGACATAATCACTTTAATTAATCACGTAATGATCAATGATGCCTCCTAGTGTTGTAGCGTGGTTTTCTGACTCTCCTTTTCATGAGCTTCATTTACAGTCTCAGACAACATTATCGAGAAATAGCAATTTTGCATGTTTGGAAAAGGTTTTCTGTGACACGTGGAATTCTCATCAAGTTTGCAGCATATTTTTCCTGAGTGTGGACACTTGCTCTGTGATGCCTGCAGATCTCTTGTTATGGATTTTTGCATCAAATGATCAAGTGACTGTGGGTTTTACTGGTGCGCTCAGTTTTCTTGACAAACTGGGACCGATTAGATCTTTTAAAATGCTTTGACAGACCCAAATATTTCCAGACTTCTCTGTGAACGTCGTCGATAGAGCTATGAATCTCAACATGTGACTTGACATACTTGAAGAACAGAAACAACTGTTGAATGTCCAAGGCTTAAATAAGACAAGTGCCACATGTCACTCCCAAACCAGTTCACAATAATTTTGCACCTAATCTGACAACTCTGATCTGGACTTTTGATTTGAAAGTGGGACAACTGCAGAGGTGTGTTTATGTCTCATGTGACTATTTTGTTTCATAATTGATGTGAATTATGTGTTATGAAATGTAACGAATATTTTTTTTTCTTTTCATTTGTGTTCAATAGTTAAGTCAGTTGAACATGTGAGCCTGTCTGGAACGGTGCTCATTAATGAAACTGATTCCAACAATTTAGGTTCTTGCATTGAACAGGGTCAAGTTGTTGTTGATTTTCCTAATAAATGGGTGATTTCAAGTGATCAGCGAGGGTTCGGAAAACGCATCACAGGTTCTTTAACTCGGTGAACACACAGACACACACCCTCTCCTGCTCGCAGGTTCCTTAGCCACCCCCTGTGGCCTACTTCTCCTTGCTCGCTCTCTCTCTCTCTCTCTCTCTCTCTCTCTGCTCTCTGTCTGTCTCTCAGCCCTATGTCCTCCGGGATCAGACTGAGAGCCGGCCAGTGGTTTTTCCTACCACATGGTAAAGGCAGGGAACAGATTGGATAAACACAGCCCTTTCCTGCTGACCCACCCCCGCCGCCCACCTCCCTTCCCTGAAAGACACACACACACACACACACACACACACACACACACACACACACACACACACACACTGTCCATTAACAAAGCAGCCGTGCGTAAAATAACCAGATTTTCTCTAGCTTCACTGCTTCTTTCTTTCTTCTCTTGCTCTCTTGATCCTCACCCACCTCCCACCCCGCTAGCCCCCCTCTTCTCTTCTCTCTTCCTTCCTTCCGGGCCTCAAATCCCAGCCCCAAACACACGGCCCTGCATCCCCTCACTTGAGCGTAATTACACACACAGCTAGCCAGCTCCTGCGTGCTGTCCTCCATTTGGGAACAAAGGTATAAATTATAGTGGCTTAGATCCTTGTGGTAATGGGAAGTGGGTGGGTGCACACGTGTTCCCCAGAGGAAGGGGGGAGATCACTCAGTTTTTCAGGTGTCTGGTTGAGTTCTAAGTTGTCGGTGTAGTTTGTGTCTTTGGCTTGGTTTTGTTTGTCTGTGCCTGTCTGTGTCTCAGAGGAAACGTGGTGTTGTTGACATGGCAGAGATTTCCTGTAGTAAAGCCTGGAGGCTACAGACAGTTTTGCTGCCAAAATGTCGACAGCACAGACAGCGCTGCATTGAGCCGTTGTTGGCTAATCTCCCTGCTTTCTTCCTTCCTTTCCTGCAGACTCACCCTGTGTTCACCGGGTGATTTCAGAACTTTATGGTCAGGTGTGTTTTCCTGTGCATGTTAGGACAGATAAACTAATAAATGTCTGGCTTTGCAAGAAAGTTTTTTTTTCAAAGGAACTTTTAAAGTCTGTTCTCAGATTTGACTCGGTGAACAAGGTTTTTCCAAAGATTACAGCAGGAAATGCGGCAGAAAAGCAGAGGTGTGCCATGCTGGACTGCAATGCCTGCTGGTTTTCATTCCAGCCAGAGTTTACACAGGAAGACGTCACAGTCCGACTGAAGGAGCTCTTCAGTTACATCACCTGATGCCCGGCTGGTTGGACTGAAAACTTGAAGAGTGACACTGTACTTGCACATTTGGAGTGTGTTCCTCTCCTAATGTGCAGCTTTCTTGTCACTTAATGAACCAACATACTGATTACAATTCTGTTTAAAAAAAAAAAAAAAAAATGAGAAGAGCTTTTTGTTTGGGGTTGTAGACACTGCTCAGTGTTTTCTATCAGAGTTCCTGTTTGGGTTTCAGTTCAACGAAGACCCGTTTCTAATGCGCTACACTGAGCGGCTGTGTAATGCTGCAGGCTGCCAGCGAGGCCATTCAGTTGCACTAACTTGGCAGTGATGTTTTGCGGTTACGGTTTGGCTGAACGGGTGGCCTCGATAATTGTGGTTTGACAGAGCTGCACAGTCAGTGTGAATTCCTGAGCCTGGCTGGTGAGTGCTGGTTCATTTATCAGCTCGTCTAAAACTGTACGCATTAGAGCGGCTCGACGATTACTCGCGGTTTCAGGTGAGGTGGAACTCGTGGAGCCGTTAATTATGTTGTTTGAGTCACCAGCTCGCGTGCTCCCACCTGGCAGTGACGGAACCAAACCCTCTTCATGTTCCTGTCTCACAGTGTTTTAACTGGAAACTGACAGCCACTTCAAGGTCAAAGTCCTGATACTGTTTCTGCAGTTTTATTTTGGGACATAGTTTGCTTGGAGTTACAACACACTACAACGTTGAAGGAAAAGCCTTTTCCTTTCATCCTGTCCGCTGTGTCTTCTGTTTGATATCCAGATACAGCTCATTTTTATGTTTTTGATCAGTTTTCAAGCCAAAATGGTCAAGATTTGATGGTTCAAAATGTCATTCAAAAATTCTTTTTGGGTGATGAATGGAGTTTCCTGTCTTAGAATATTGAAAGAACACTTAATTATCCTGAGATAAGCATTAATACAAATAATCATTTGTATTCATGACGCTCTCAATTAATTTTTTCTCGTCCTGAGGAAGACAAACTTGCCAGGAAAAAAAAAAACTACAATCCTCAAGCTGCAAGTGTTGTAATTGAGACAACTTATGCTTTAGATGTAGAACATCCAGTTTGAGTGTGATGAACAAACTCACAATGAAATATATAAAAATTTTCTCGAGGAATAGTTTGGTGCTTCTGACTATTTTTTTGACAAAATGTGATCATTTCAGTTTGAGGGATACTTCATTCCACCCGGAAATTGCATGAAAAATGTTTTGTAAAGAAAATGCTCTAAGTATGTGATCAGAGTTCACTTCAGACTATGATACCCAAAGGATTACTTGTGAAAACTCAGGTACTGGTGCACCACTAATAACAGAGAGGAAAGATGGCTTTATCGGATGGTTATATGGGTTGTATGAATCACCTCTCTTCTGAGTGACCCCTGGTGTTTAGAGGTTGAAGATAGAATGACTGTCACCTCTGAAAATGCTGATAAACATCATTGTGGTCTTGTGAAGCCACATAAGTGAAAACAAGCTCTTAGGTGTCTCAGTACTTCTTTTTTTTTTTAACTCGCTGAGAAGTACAGTAGCTGTGATGCCGTTAACACAGATCAAGTACCAAACAGCTTTGAAAGAGGCTGGCAGCGTGGTCCCCATGCTGTAGCGTCGTCGTGATTTACTTGTGATCGTCTTGAAAAGGAAAAACGTGTTAGAAAGAATCCAGGGCAAGTTGAACTTGATCCTCATACTTAGTTTACACCCATCCATATTTTCAATAATGTTTCCACTGGAAGTGGCCTCATCTCTGCTCGATATGAATGAATTAAAGCGAGCCCTGCTCTTCTGGGAAAAAAAAAAAAAATATGCAAGAGGCAGGGTTGCTGTGGGCACGCTGCTCAAGATGCCGTTCAAAAAATAAAATACGAGCCACAAAGTCCAGCGCGAACGCTCACCAGATGCCCAGAAACTGCACAGCCGTTTTCTGCACCTGGGAGTTATGCGATGAAGGCAGAAATCATATGTGCACTTGAAATGCGTTTAATTAGCTGGCGATTTACGTTCCTAGATTACAGCAAGACAGCACAGGTCTCAGGCAGAAAAGTTGAGCTGCAGTCACCCCCACCCCCACCCCAACCACCACATCTGTCTGTGGGTCTGAGTATTGCCTTACTTCCGCTTGACTCTTCACCAAGCTTGAGTAGCGGCAGCGGGAGCCCAGAGGAGCACGGCGGGCTAAATACCTCATCCTTTGATGAGATTTGGCGTTTAAAGCGGCACACTGACCGTTCACCTAATTCCCTCTGCAGTGACAGCTGGGTGTCAGTGCCAAACTGTGCACGTGCCTGCATGTATGTATGTGTGGGTGTCTACGTCTGTGTGTGCGTGCATTTGCTGGCACGGACAAGACCAGTGGTTGAACTCATGCTGAAATGGCAGAGGAAGTGAGCACAAAGCCCAAGAGAATGACGAGTTCATCTCCTCCAACACTGAATGTCTCGGGAGTAGAGGGAAGAACAACAATATTAAAGAGAGGGGCTGACATTAAAAAAAAATATATATAAAAAACAAGAGATCAAAGAGGTGAAGCGCATAAAAAAACCCATCCAGCTTTGTCCAGTGTGCAGTGGAGTGCTGTATCGGAGGTTAACGTCAGTGGCCACACAAAAGATTTGTGAGGATGAATGAACTCAGGCAGGAATCTCTTGCCTTGATACGTTTAACTCGTCCTGTGATCCATTATAAGACACCACGCGCGCACACACACACTCGCACTCACTCACTCACTCCTACAACTGCTGCTCTGTTACAAGCATACAGTAGCCAGAAAACTGCTTGTGCGGCTGCATTTATTTTGTTTTGTGCAATTGGTGGGCTAATGTGGTGTGCATCTGACAGAGCTGACAGGAAATCAGTTGCCTTCATAGTAACTCGCTGCAAAGGATGTGAAATTACATTCAATTACTCTCACCTGCCAGACAAACTCTCAACTTTTTCCCCTTCCTGCAGTGAATGAAATGTAGTAGCGTTGTATAACTGCTGCTTGCGTTATAATCTAGTGGCAAGTTTTCTGATGCAGTGACTGATTCATTCTTTAACCAGTTTTTTGCTCCGATGAATTACAATAATTTTTTTCACTGATTTTATTGAAAATTAATCAAACTTAATATCTTGAATTTCTTGTTTAGATTTTCCTCTGTAGATAAACAATCCTTCGGCAATTCTTCGTCTAATAGATATTGTTAACCTCTTTACGGAGGTAGACCTCAGAGAAACAGAGGTGGACGTCAGTCCCCCCAGTATTCCAGTGAAGATGGAATAGAATCATAGAACCACACAACAGCAACATCACAAACCACGTGTGTCATTGCCATTTGTTTGTGTCTGCATATGGAACTGATCACAAAAGTGGAACACATAAATTGAAGCTCTTCTATAGGTGTATTTGCAGATTTTACGCAAGTGGTACTCATGGAGACCTTAAACAGGGAATGTCTGAGACCTGCCCTTATCAGATTGTGTCAGGTGAAAGAAAAGTGGTGTCAAGATGGGGGTGAAGAGGAGATGACACAAATGATATCTGAGCCAAGCCCAGACACACATTCCCCATTCATCATTGCTGCTCTATATGGGGCTGATAACCTTTTTACCTGTTGGTTGAGTATAGTGAAAATGAATTTCCTATCATAATTGTTACTGCAATACTGCTTTCTTGCACATTCGCATTTGCACATATAATACAAACTACATGTGGAGATAGTTTTCACAATATTTACACCCGTCTTTGCTACTTTTAGCAATGTCAGAGAATTTCATAGTTCTTAAATATTAGTCATTCATTAGAAGGGTTTAGGAAAGGGTCCATAAATATAAGACTAGGATAAGATCGGGTGGATGTAGTTGTATGTGAACACCCTGAGATGTGCTTTTGAAGTTTGAACTGACAGATTTTAAGCGTGCTGTTATGCCAATTCTAAAATTGCATATGTTTGCTGAGTGGTTTAAAATTGATAAAAGTCACAAATATCTCACAATTTCTACTTTGAAAATGTCGAGACTATAATTTCTGTTAAGTGTGGCCCACGCTTTAGGTTATACCATCCTACAATACACCCTGCATGCGGACACTATTATGACGTGCAAGTTTTTTGGGCTGTGTGTTGTAGTTTTCTGTTCTCAGTGCATATGTCCCAGCTGTTTTTTACAGAGGCTGTTGGACGAAGACTTGTTTTTTTTATTTAAGTCAGTATTTATAAAGTCATGCATAAGTTACTGAATATGGTCGCTTATTCAGTGGTTATTTTTTAGTTTTTTAAGTTAAACATTTTCATTCAGTTTGAAATCGCCACTTTTCATGTTTAAATGGGACATTTCAGCATTTGTTTGAAAAATGATTCAACTTGACCTCTGACACTTGATTGCTTTCAAACATGCTCAAGATGTTTTTTGCCTTCTGATTCACCAGTTTTGAGATTTAATTCTGTCATGGTTAAACTTGTGATTCATTTGTCTGATGTCTTTATTTTTTTAAATTTGATTTTGTTCTATCGCGTGTTGACACTGCTGAAGCTGAATTTTCCTATGGGGATGAAAAAGCATTCATCCATCCATCCATTAGCACAGGAAGGCTAAATTAGGGGGCATTGATGAAGTGAAACTTGTGGCCAACCAGCTTTTTTTTCTTTTCTTTTTTTTTTTTTTTTTGTCTATTATGTAACGTGTTGTATTTTCACCTCTGCCCTAATACTCGAATCCTCAACGGTGCCCTGTAGTGAAACTGTCGTGTAATCAATAGTTACTGAATTTGTCTCCCCTGGTGTTTCTAGTCATGCACTAGCCTTACTGACGAGTCAGTGATTTAAGTTGAAATTAAACTGTGATTCTGCCGTATTTCTGTCCATGTCTGTTGACCTGTAGTTACAGACTGCTGCTGTGAACCAAAACCATTTGCTTGAACTGGAGGCTAAGTGAAGTCAACAGCTTGTCCACTATCAGAAATAGCGTTAACATGGCACATACATCCAGAACAGTCATAACCTGGAGAGACAACTGCATCTTAGTAGTCTGGATGAAGCTTCAAATATAACCATGATGAATGTATTCGCATGTGTTGCAGTCGCTCTCCTGTTGAAGAGAGTTATTTAGCAGAAAGCCGTGTTTGTGGTTCACAGAAACATAGGGGGAAAGGACTTGTTAATGCTATTTACACAACAACGGCGTGTGTTCCCATCATATATTGTGGAGGCTTCCAGTAGGAAGGATGGCCTGAAGGAAGGCTTTTTTTCCCCCCCTGTATTCCAGTGTCATGCTAATGTAATGTGGGTTGCTGAATAGGTATTCTCTTTTGTCAATGAGAGCCTACACATTGTAGAGCAGGTACGCTGATGATGGTGCACGAGGACTTCTATGAATCTCATTAGGGAGCATTTGGGTCACAAAGAATTAGCATTGGCTTATAAACTAGGTGATTTGAAACGGTCAACTAACTTCCTGTCTACACCAAAATGGTACTTTCGGAAGCCTTTTGAGAGTACCAGTGCATACCTTTTCTTTTTCCTTTCCATAATGTACAGGAGGAGTGTTTTCTGGATTACTGGAAGTGGTTTTTATAGTGTTCTGAGTTTCTGGCAATAGCAGATGGTGGAAGGAATGAAAGGCTGGTGGACCAATCAGTTCTAACAGTTTTATCCTGTTGAGTAAATCTGAAGAGAAAACAGCTGCCTTGCGACAGGAAGCAGCAGGGTTTATGTGAACTATGGTCATAATTTTGACAAACAGCGCTGCTACCCTGCATGCAGACTTTACCAAATGTAGGCTCGTAGCTCTTGTGATCGACACGTGAGCTGTCCAGGATGTGGCCCACCTCTTTGGTCGGTGCATGCTGGGATATGCCTGAGCAGGAAAAGCCAGCTGTTAGCCTGCTGCTAAAAGTGATGACTTGTGACTCAAGTTCCTGGTGCTGCCTTGACATAATATTGTTGGATTGATATAAGTGAATTGTTGGACCCTTTATCGAGCGACAATAGCCTTTAATGGAACAAAATATTTATTGAAAATGTTTGCTAATGGTTGCTGACCTTTCTGTCCAAGTAGATAATGAAACATTTCATCCCCGTACCTGCTGTGCTCTGTAATGAACCAATAAGACGTTCTGGAAAAATGGTGGGATTGAAATGTGGAGGAGGAAAGAAGCAAGGGGGGTGGGGAAGGGATGTCTACACTGGTGTAAGTTGGCCTGGGTGTTGTTTTTCCTCTTTGTTGAAGCAACAAGCGAATCTCCCCAACCACGTCCCTGCCCTGGTCGTCTTTACTTGCATTCATTGATGCATGCTTAGATCCACCTACGTTCACCCTCAATCTTGCAACTTGGGTGTGTTGCGTTATCAAACCAGTCTCCATGCTGTGTAGTTTTTTGTTTTTTTTTTTCTTTCCTTCAACATGCGAGTACAGTTTGCTTCTTTTGGTACTCAAATCTAGCAGGTGCTAAATTCCCAGGTTTTGAAACATCTGCTGGGAGTGACAGACTGGTCAGTAGGCCAGTTGGATTGGTCGCAGACTTGAGTAGCTAACGACTGAGTGACCGGTGTAGAGGGTAAGCTTACGATCTTGTTGGCTGGCTGATTCCTGGCTGGCTGGACGGCAGCTGCTGCTGTTCAAACAGAGTTGCATCTGCTGGGCCCTTTGTTCTAACATGCACATGCACACGCACAGAAACACAGACACACACGCACACACACTTGCTCTCTCTCAATGACTCCAAGTGTGTGTTGCAAAAGAAAGAAGTTCTTTTGTTTGGTAGTAAAATAGAAGTGGGGGAGGGTGTTTTTGTGTTGTGCTAACTTGAATTGTGTGTTTCAGGGTGAGTTAATGTGGAAAAAAGTTTTTCCTGTTTTTCAATTGGTCTCATTAATTTCTGGGGAGCTTGCAAGTGATTAACTTACTGAAATGTTGAGATCATTCGATGCCTCAAGATAGCCAACTGAGTCTAAAAATTACTTGTTGATTTTTTTTTTTTTTTTTTTTTTTTTTTTTGACCAGTATTAGTCATACACACACTTCATATTTTTGCTGCTGATTACAAACTGCTTTAATCTTAACACTGTTGTTTGTGTGATTACAAGTTTTTTTTGAAAAAATGTTTTTTTTTTTGTTAGAAAAGCTAAACAAAATGTATTTGGTTACATAGTTCTCACCAAGTCTTTCTAAATGTTGCTATGAAAGTGCCAACAGCTTGTTAGGCCTGCTTAGCAAGGTATTGCCCAGCCAAGCCTCTGTTACAGTAGTCTTAGCAACTTAAGTATTTCTTTCAATAGTTTGAGAAACTCGTTCTTAGAGTTTATTTTCACATAATCACATGGATTACTGGCAAAAACGTAACTGCAACATGCGTACGTGTAACTTTCATTGAGCCTTAATGTTTTTCTAGAGAAAGGTCATAATTTTCGTTTGCAGTGGTGAAATGTCATTGTAATTTCTTGGATCGAATAAACAAAGTATCAAGAGTCACGTTCATCTATCACATCATAAAACACATTGTATTTTGACGTTTTACCAGCTCAGTTTTTTTCAGAGACCTCTTTCATTCCGTATCTCAGAAGCTAAACTCAGTCATTTAGATAGAGTAGATGTCCGACATTTACGGTATTGACCTATAATTTAAAAAAAAGAGTCATTGAAGACCAACTGTCGTCAATTAGCGATAATGTCTGCGAATGACTTCTTATTGGCTTACACTTGAAGTTACAGGAACTGTAATCTGGCGGTTGATTTGAAGCCTTTGCCCCCATAAATACTTCTGCTAATTCCAGTGTTTGTCTCTCTCTCTCTCTCTCTCTCTCTCTCTCTCTCTCTCTCTCTCTCTCCCCCCCCCCTCCCTCTGCATCTCTCTCTAGGAACCTTAATGAGGACCATGGTGTAGAAGGCTTCAAATTAGCAGCTATCTGATTAGCTCCTCACTGCACAACACACCTCCCTCCATCAAGTCCCCGGCATCTGCGGGCCCCCCACCCAGCCATGGCGGACCCAGGGATGTTGAGTTTATTTGGGGATGATGCAGGGTTGTTCTCAGATGGATTAGATGGTTTAGGAGATTGCTTTCCTCAACAGCCAGCCGCTGGTCAATCCAACCCACTAGCCCAGCAACCTACCCCTTCCCTGAACCACGAGCACCAGGGAAACAGAGGCTACCACCAGGGGATGATGCATGGCGCTGGTCCCGGCCCGGGGCAGCCTAAATTGGGCCAGATGTATGACCATGGTCCCTATACAGGCTACGATCAATCTGGTGGCCCTGGAGGACGAATGATGGCCCAGAATGGTCCCAGCCAGGGGCAGCCGAATGTGAATGCAACCATGAATGGCTTAGCTTCCCACTACCATAATACCCAGGCTAACTCTGGCAACCCCCACCATGGGTACCAGGGTGATGCTGGGGCAGGAGGAGGTGGGGGTGGCGTTTGGGGCCAGCAACAGCAAAACAGATCAGCTTATCCACAGGCTCCAGCACAAGCAGGGGGTGGTCCCAACCAGATGGGGGGCTACCAGATGTCTCAAGGCAACTACAGTGGGATGCAAGGTCAACCTACATCGAATGCAGCTCGCATGAACCAACGCTACCCTCCACAGAGCATGGCACCTCCCCCTGCTCAGGATCCATCTCACTACTTGGGACATGTTGGAATGGGAGGAGCCCAGATGAGACACCCCCAGCCTCAGCAACAACCCCAGGCCTATCCCAACATGGGCCACACACCCAGATACCCACACTCCCCCTCCCGACAGCCTCCACTCCCCCACCAGCACCAACAAGGCATGGCAGGATTTGGAGGTGCACAGTACCCAGGCTATCAGGCCCAGTATGGAGCTATGGGACCTGGGATGGGCCAGGGTGCTAATGCTAATGTGAGCACTAACACCAGCCAGGCTATGGGACCAGGGCAGCTTGGCCAGAGGTTCAACCAGGGATCAGGACCAGCACCAGGGCAACAGGCACAGAGATATCCCCCTGGACCACCACACCAACCCCAACCCCATCAGACCCATTCTGCCCCAATGCAGCCGCAGGCAGGGCAGCAGGGCCAGCCTATGCACCCCCTAAACCATCCCCAGCACCCCCAGAATCTGCCACAGGCCCAAAACCAACCCCAGTCCCACCTTGCACCCCCAGCTCAGGGATCTTACCCCTCCCCCTCTTCCATGTCCCCCATGCGGGTTTTGGGAACTCCAACCCCACCGCCCCCACAGGGCAGGCCGCCTAGTGCTGGACTGGCTGGGCCCCCCGATGTCGCTGCCTACACAGCCATGCAGTCTTCACCCAATGCCATGGCACATCCACAGAGAACTCCCCAAACACCACACTCTGCCCCACATGCCCAACACCAGCAGCCCCACAACATGCCCCCCAATGCAGGACAGATGTATCCCGGCATGGGGCCACAGCGTGGTCCACAAATGGGACCAAACAGGCCTCAGCTTCAGCAACAGCAAGGTAATTGGAGTTTCAGATAAATAACTTTTTTGGCACCAATTCAGAACAAATTCTTCCAGCAACGTTTACAAATAGAACAGAGAAATAGGAAGGTAGGCCATCTGTAATATTGAGAAATGAAAACAAGAGGCTTTTTGACATTTGCTGTTCATATGCCCTGCATACAGTGTATAAATACAGAACAGAGCTGCTAGAGTTACTTTGGATTAGACAGATGGTTGTGAACATTGTGCCATGTTGTTTCCTGTGTGAATGTTTTTTTTTTTCCTCACTAAAATTGTGGAACTCTGAAAGTATGACAGTATTGAGGAGCAGTAAAAGAAATGTAAAAATCTGAACTTTTTTGCACCCTCAATGGCCAGGTAGAAGTTGGATGATGCAGCAGATCTTGCTTAGAGCAGTGCTGATTGTGGGTAATATCAGAAATTAAATTAATACGAGTCGTCAGTCAGTTGAATTTTTTTTTAAGAAATTAGCTTGCTAATTTGCTATGAATTCATTTAGTGAGGCTCATCTTAGAAGTTATTTTGAGACAATATGCTCTCTTTAATAGTGTTGTAACTGCAAAAACTGGTGTACTGGTCACATTTTGGTTTGTTCATTCAACCAGCGACATGTCCTCTCCCGTTTCTTTTTGCAGGGCCTCATGAAGCTCCTGTTCGAGAGGGGGGAGACCAGCGTCTGCTCCAGGCACAGCAGCCGGCCTCTCGAAGTGGACAGCCCATGCAACCTACTCCCATGGCTTTCCAGGGTCCACCTGTTGGTCAACATGTAACCCCGGCCCCAAACCAGGGTTTAGCACCGCCTGTCCAGAGCGCACAGACACAGCACTCGCATCTACCCCCACATCAACACCACCTGCAGAGCACGCCTCCTCCCACCAACCAGGGCTCCCTCCCGTGGGCACCTCCGCCTTCCACCTCCCACCCGCTCTCCTCACCCCCTCTTACCCCACAAAAAGTGCCTCACATACAGGTAAGGCTTCATCAAACACTTTGATGTAGTATGAAGTGTGTGTGTGTGTGTGTGTGTGTGTGTGTGTGTGTGTCTGAGAGCTGAAGTCTGTGCATTTGTTTTTGTGTGTGGGTGTATTTCATGTGAATGTTTATTTTTCATGTGGGTGGGGGAATGTGTGTGTTTGGAGTCTAAGGGAAGTGTGTGGTGTGTGTGCATAAATGTGTGTGTTCATGACATTTGAGAGCACAGCGGTGCATTAGGCTCTGGTTCAGTGGGGTTCTGTGCGCGTGCGCATATCAGTGTGTACTTTTTTGCCTTTTGTGTCTACTCTCGGCCTTGTGTGTGGTTGTATTTCCGTGTGTGTGTGTGTGTGTGTGGGGAAATGGATTTTTGCAGCTGTTTGTTTCCTGTGAGCTTCATATCCTTAGACACGTGTGCAACACACACATGCACGCACGCACACGCGCACATGTGCACACAGAGGCGCCACCAGCATAATCTCCCCTCCTCTTGCTCCCACTCTCCCCCTCCTCTGTGGAGGAAACCTCCCTTCCTGTCTCTCCCTCTTCCCCGTCTCCTCTCTTTCCGTTTTCTCTCTCTCTGCATGTCTGTCCCACTGTTTGTCTTGTGGATTTCAGGGGTGTCATCACTCAGTTAATGTTGTGTAGCAGGATGTGCAGTGAGACAGTTAGTTTAGAAAAGAGGGAGACAGTGTGGAGTTCAAAAAAATAATAATAAAAAAAGAATCTAAAGGGGTGATTAAGAGTTTGGGGGAGGGGAGAAACACTAAGACTAAAGAAGTGGGAAAACAAGCAAAGATCTCAAGAGAGGGAGTCAGGGATCTCTCATAGAAGGGAAGGGGTGGGGGGAGGAGGAGGGAAGGACTGGTGGGAAGAGGTTAGCAGTTCTCAATGGCAACTGCCATGTTTTCATGTGTGTGAGCATGCAGCATCGCTACTGCCTGTCACGTGCCCTCGCCTTCCATTAGCTTGTTTTGTTGCTCAAAGCCCCCTTTCTCCACTGACCCATTCATACACAATAGCAGCCCTGTGGACACACACACACACACACACACACACACACACACACACACACACACACACACACACACACACACACACACACACACACGCATGCAGCCAGCCCTCGTATTCTCTTCACACCGCTCCCCTCCCCTCTCTCACTGTTCCCCACCTCCAAGCCTGCGACGCTGTGTTCTGTGGTTGACATTTCAGCCGTCACACTTAATTTATCCAGCACTCCTGACCTAGATGCCAGGTTGACTGGTGAGCCCCGTTCCGCGCCGGGGCGCGCTGCATGCGCCGTCCTGACTTTAGCTGCAGGCCCGGCAGCCCCCGTCGTTACATGCACACACCGTGAGTGTGGTCTGGAGAGCGGTGGTGAATGTGCCTTAGGAAATAGGATAGCCTAACTAGACGAGTACTCAGAGCGGTGTGTGTACGTCTGTGGCACAGGACGGGGGTTCTCTGTGAGCCTCATGATGCACTTGTTAGAAAGACGCGCGCACATATACACACACCAAGCAGGTCAGTCAGTCATGATGACTGTATGTCTGGTACTCTAAGCTCCATCTGTTCACTAAGCATGGTTATTACACATGCACACACACATGCACACGTGCCTTCGTCAGCAGCTCAAGGTCACAGCTCTGGCAGAGTGCTGTGCTGTGACCTTTATTCTACATCTCGCACACACATACACACACACTGCACACACTATATTGCGTGCAGCACTCGAGTTGACATATAACATGCCTGTCTCGCCCCTCCCCCCGCTTATGCACGCACCCGGCGAGCTGCTATACCATCTAGCTTGCCGGGGTTCTGCAGCTTCGAGGAAATGCTTTCATGTTTAGCCGTCGCCTCTGTTTGTGCTGATTCCAACAAACAGAATGGTTAAACCACATGCACTGAATGATAGGTTTCCTCTATGTTTTAAAGAGAAATGTACACACCAGCACAACTAGTTTCACCTGTGTTCTTCCCCTTGTGGTCTAATGTGAACAGTGTTTCATCTTTCCACCTAAACAGAAACCGACATGCACGTCACCAGTCTTGCCATCTCAAGGAACACTCGAAATACAAATCTTCAAAAACTTGCAGTGTGAGAAACCAGCAGATATTGTGGCTGCATCCTCACTCTGAAAGGTTTCTATTGCAGACAGACGGTGCCTTTGCCTTCATGAGGTGGTCTTCAGCAGTCTGTGTCATCTTGGTTTTGCAGCAAAGCCGACCTCACTTGCATAGAGTGTGTTGGCGTCTGAACAAGGAATTGATTTAATTCTGTAGATACCTTGATTGAATATCTGTTATCAATAGCATGGACAGTAGGAGAAACATTTTTTTTTTAATTCAATTTTGTTTAAAAATAGATTGGAACATTGAGATTTAATTCACATTGACTATAGGCAAAAACAATGTTTTCTGAGAGAACAGTGGCATGTGGCGTGCTGTATTTATGTCAACATATGGCTCATTTAACCTCAGCTTAGAAGTCCAAATATAAGTCGGTATGTATTCAGTCCGGGCATCAGACACAACAAATATCAAGACAAGATTGTAGATGTAATAAAAGCATATTGAGGAATGAATGTGGACATCTAATTATGGTAATGATTATGAAATGTTTTGCTCTCGCGCTCAAAGGCCACCTTGGTGTAATTATGAATCCCACCATAATTACCTGCAAGGATAGAAGGCATTTTTATTCACACCTCAACCTTAGGCGCTGCAAAAAAAAAAAAAAAAAGTGCTGGCATTCAAATTCAATGCAAATAATAATGAACGTACTTCTTTAAAAAAATGTGCTTTAATTCAGTGACAGCATCCATGATAGCAGAATTTGTACCCACTACCCTCAGTCCATGTTATTTTCTGTCTGAAACATGTCTGGCCAAAGTTAGGTGTTTAAATGTTTTCCAAACAACTGTTATCGCTCTGCCAAAGTGGTTTCGTTACTAAGGAGGAAGTCAATAAGATGTTTTAGAGCATTTACTGGCAGCACATTAAATAGTTGAACTTGTGACTTCTGCATTATTAGGCATTTGTTTTATGCATCTGATGTGATCGTTGAGATTAAGGGTTTGTTCACATTTCAGTCAATGGTGACCAAAATCTGAATTGATTGTGCACAAAGGTGACAGTCACTGCTCCACAAAGGCCTGTTGTTAAAGTTTGAACCCTTTTCTTTACTTATTCTCTTCCTTTATTCGTTTGGTGATTTTCATAGGGTTTTATTGCACAAATTCAGAATTGATCGTCATAGCTGGCTTGTAGTATCCACACTTGCTTTGATTAGAACAACATTCTGCATGTCAGTTTGCATCATCGTCTGCCAATGTGCGTCACTTCGAGACTGTTCATACTGGAGTGTGATGACATTTGCCTTTGAATCATATGGTGAACAACCATGCAAATGAATGGAATTGGGCATTTTTACGTGCAGTGTGAATGTAGTTTACCTTTCCAAGCAATCTGAGAAGAACTATCTATCACTATGCAATACTAAAAGAAATTTACAGTTTATCTCTAATTTTCAAGAATAGTTTTTGAAGTTGGATTCTATGTCAGTCCTTTAGGGATGTGATATATTTCTTGGTTTAAAAAGGAAAATACAGAACCACCTACAACCAATAGTCCAGCAGCATAATAAAAGTAAAATCTAAAAAAAATAAAAATAATCTGTCATTCTACCAGATTTCTGGCCATGCCATTCTTTGGTATTTGTTGTAACAGGTATCGTTTGCTAACTTTAACCATAGTTGTGTTAAAACCAGTTTTTCTTGAATGTGTCACTTTGTAAAGATGTAATTTCTTAAACCACCACCCAGAGCTGTATTGAGAAGCTGTAGACAGGGCAGCTCTGTGAACAGCATGTGGAAAATTACCTGTGTGTGGAAGCCATGCCACTTCAGGTCTACGTAAGTCTGTGATCACCTATAAATACTCTTTTGATTCAAAAATTAAAGCCCTTGTTTCAAATCAGAAAGTAATATTTTTAAGCTGCTCTGTATTCCCGAGGTCACCACACCACCATCTATGGACTTGGCGAGATTTCACACCACATGGTCCTCCGGCTGCTACTGGGATTCGAACCTGGATCCCTCACAGTCGAGGTCCATGCTTCACCTGATGTGCCACCAGGGGTGACATAATGAATGTGTTGAAAGGCAATGAGGCATTGAAGTAGAAGTTCTCATTTAATGGAGATCCAATTACTGATGAAAATTGAGGCGCATCAGGAATAAGTTTTGTGATTCCAATAATAATGCGACTAAAATCAGAAGCTCATCAGATTCCCTAGTAGTATTAAAATCTTTAATCATTATAAAAGGACAAATGGAGATCAGGCCCAGTCTGGGATGAATCTTGCATGACTGTCCAGTCTTTGCTTGGAACGGCTGGATAAATTGATGGTGCTGGTCAAGAGCCTTTAAGTGTTTCTTTATTGGTGCTTTTCTTCGAAGTCTATCCCTCCATCAGTATCCTCAGCACTGTCACTCACATTCATCTTTTATCTCTCCCCTGTCAACCCTTACATGAAATGCACCGAAAAACACCATTCGCCTACCCTAATTCTGTCATACTCGCCTTTTACCGTCTTATTTATGTTCATTTATGAGCGATCTTCATTTGTCAAACGCAACCATCGCTGATATTTCAAATCTGCTCCGGCAGTGGATGGTGGCGGTCCTTCAGTAGAGGACGTTGAAATCTTTGTTTGCTGACAAGAGAACTGGATTTTAACCAGTACAAGTAAACTGAGCTAAATTCACTCTGCAGAACACCAAACCTGACGCAGCACTCGCGTGCGTGCGTGCGCGTGTGTGTGTGTGAGATTGTTTGTGTACACACTGTGTGTGTCTCCATTGTCATTGGTGTGATTGATTATCTCGGAAGCTTGGCAGGAGGACAGATTTATCTCTTGGCACCACATCCCCCTCAACCATCTCTCTCTCTCTCTCTCTCTCTCCACCATCGACACCCCACCCTCCCTCTCTCCCCCATTTGTGTGTCTAAATGGCTCAGTTTACGTGTGTGTCAGCAGGTGTTTGTGTGCACGTGTGCAGAGGTTTGTGTGGTGTGTGACCTTGCAGCAGTTCCCCTGCGTGTGTGCGTGCGCGCATTAGCATTCTCCTGATGGAAGTGGACTTTCAGTGATGGCACCCCAACTCTTTCCTCCTTCATGCGGGGCGAGCTACGCTAAGTGTGCAACGTGCGAAGACGAAGCTGCTGCTGTGGCATTTTGCTGTACACTTGCTCCTTCTCACACACACCTCATTGACACACTGACACATGCAGAAGTGCACATGTGTAACACATGCACACGAGCACTAACTCTCAAAGGCATAGTCTTCTCGCTCTCGTATGACACGCACACACATACTCCCTCGCTGCGCCTTTTTGAAGTATGGAGATAATTTATTCGTGTCATGATGCCTGATTTCCCATCTGCTACTGGGACCCTGAGCAGCTGGAGAGAGAGAAAGGAGGAGGCAGGGAGGGCTGGAAGAGAGGGAGAGGGAGGAGAGGCAGCTGGAGAGGTTCCCAACAGCTGGTAACCAGTTTCCTGTCACAGAAAGCTTACTTGGGAGCAAAGAGGAGGAGGTGGAGGGAGAAGAAGCAAGGAGAAAGGATTTATTCTGCAGGAGCGCAAAGGAGGAGGAAAAATGAGGTGTCAGCCGGTTTGTTTACTAAGGTTAGGTTGCTGGAGGAGGAGGCAGGAGGGGGGCGGAAACTGTAGCAACAGGGAGTCAAGGAGAGGGAGGAGGTGGCAGTAGTGCGCATGGATGGATGGATGGATGGATGGATCTCTTCTTCCTCCCCTGCTCTCTGGTCTGCCATTACTGACAGATTCAACCCCCACTCTGCAGAAAATGTATGAGGATTGACTGACAGGCAGTTCGGGGCAAACCAATGTTGAAGGAAAACATCCTCAGACACATCTTGTGGCACATGAGATGTTTATATTAGAGCTGAAGTGTGTAACTCACAATGCAGTCCTTGCAAAAATTTTGACAAGAAGATAAAGATATTATGAAAATTAATCATTTTCCTAGATCACTCATTTTTAAAAGAATTAACCACATCGGTATTTGTCATCCTCATGTCCATGATCCAAAAAGTACTTCTTTTTTTTTAGGTTGTATTGACTGTAATCAACTAGAAAACTAAAGTTTAATAATTTGTTGCCCTTAAATGTTATTGTAAGTAGCTTTACAATTCTAATTAAAGTCTTTGATTTCAAATATGCTAAATATAAATGTTCTACGGATTACATTTTTTAAGCTAGTTGGCGCTTAAAAGATAAAGCTCTCTCAGTTTTAAATCTGGTACCATGTAGCATTTGCCTTCTAGGTTTTTAGTGGGCAACTATAATCCTATGTGGACACTGTTCGTACAGTGTTGCTTTTCAGTGTGTTTTTGTGGAGGTGCGGTTGTGTTTTTACATACAGGATGTTAATTTGAATGTGTTTTTACAGAGTTGTGGAATAACATGATCTCCTTATCTTTCACACAGCATTCCCCCACTGACCCGTCAGGTGATGCCTCAATGATGGTTCCTGACAGGCCAACGGTTGATGCCGGTGTCCCCGGCCAGCCTATCAGCACAGAGAAGTCGGGCGACCAGGAGACCAAGCCAAAAAAGAAAAAGAAGAAGAAAGCTAAAGTAGTGGAAGGAGATGAAGATGAAGGTGGGAAGAAGGCGGGAGGTGATGTAAGGGACGACGACGTGATGTCCGAGTTTCCTGCAGCCGGATGTGAAGCCGTGGGACAGGTTACCGCTGCAGGATTGGTAGAGGGAAGTTCACCACCGGTGGAGGAGAAGAAAAAGCGGAAAAAGAAACCAAAGGAGAAGGTAGAGGGCAAGGAGCCCAAAGAGCCCAAGATCCCTAAGACGCCCAAAACGCCCAAAACACCCAAGACCCCCAAAGAGCCCAAGGAGCCCAAGGAGAAGAAAGCCAAGAGCTCCACGCCCAAGACCAAGACTCCCAAGAAAACCAGGTAGGAGCACTGACTACTGTGTGAATGTTTGTGGAGTGTAGTTGCAGTAAAGAAGCAGAAATGTGTTTTTGCTTGATGTGGATGCATCTTAATATCAGTGAGTGAAGAAGTTTTTTTTCCTGGAATTGTACACACATACACAAACTCAAACACACACTAGAGCCATCACACGCTAGAGCCATCACTCATAGGACCAACCAGGGGGAACCGAAAGGGTCACAACCTCTGGGCTGTGAACTGCCACTCACCGTGTTTATACGAGTGTGAGTTAGTGATCACAGGGTGTAGTGGAGCATGGAGCATGGGCCGCGAGACAGACCGATCCGAGGATCAATCACATCTTACCCTTCAGATACTGATCAACAGGGTTGAAACTTCTGTCACTGGAGCTTTGCAGGTCATCCGGAAAGTACAACTACTCGCTGCTCTTATTCAGCATCTTGTCGCTCGTGGCACCTTGGCACTGTCACTGCTGCGAAGGCTCACTGATGTGCAATGCAAAACAACGATTCAATCACGAAGTGTGTCATTTCAATTTTAGCAATATACTGAGCATATAACACACACTGTGTGTTGTTGTTTAGGGAACAGTGACTCAAAGTTAAAGGAAAGCCTTTTTTTGGGGGTCACATTAGCCCATAATTGACACCCTCAGCTGGATAAATTCATAAAGAAGAAAGATGTTGGAGCCAATTTAAAGCCTGTAATGGACATTTTGTTTGCATATTTTGAAAAATTTATGATATCCTTTATTTTTTTTATAAGGTGTATTTCATTGGATCAGAATTTCTATTTCACTTCCATGATCCATTTAATTATCCCAATAAACGGTTAACTGCAAATTACATTACAGTAACAAAATTATTAACCTGTACATATACCTCAGAAATGTACTATGATTTTTAAGTTAAGTTAAACTAAGTATAGGAAAACAGCTTTATTAAGAAAACAAATGTGCAGGAATCACAGAAAAAAGCTTTGGCAGCAGTGTCACCAAAAGGCATCGCTTCATTGTGAAAACAAGATTTTGAAAGCTTAATGAATGAACATGCAGATCTGAGTCTGGTTTGCCTGTGGTGAAGACGTACGACCTCGATGGAGCTCAGGGCCTAAATTCAGCAGGTGAGGAAGGAAAGCGGCTGCAGAGTCCAGGTGAAAGCCCTCCACATTCCCAAATGGTCCACTTTGTTGTTCACCAAACGCACATCAGACTAATAGAACAAAGGAAAACGGCCCAACTTTAGTGAAGGTTTTTATTCCGGCTCAGCTACCTCTGTGCTTGCAGCTCCACGGGCAGTTTTCACAGCGCTCGCCAAGCTTCCTCACTTCCTCACGCCAGCTGTGAATGTGCTCATGTTGCACCTGGCTCTGAAGGGAGGAGTTTCCAGACAATGCAGCAGGTCCTGGTGATTTAAAACACAATTGAGATTGTAGTGATGCTAATGTCTCCCAGCTGTACAGAGCATTTAACTTCCAGTCAAAATAATCTCCAGATTCTGTTCATATTAATAAAACATGTCATCTGTTGCAACACTGTAGTTCACAGGAGCACAGAGAAATTGCTGTGTCAGCTTTTGGGATTTTTGCCCACATTGGTTTTGTTCACACACCTTTTGTTATATTTCAGATTCTTTAAACAATTAGAGTGAGATCTTCCTTGAGGTTATAGACTAACTTGATTGTTCTTCTTGGACTTATCAGTGTTTGTCAATATCACCTTCACTTTGTTTACACTGTGCTTGCGGGTCTTATCCCTCCCTTTTTCACACATTTCCTGTCTTTATCTTATCTCTCCCCACATTTTCCGGGCAGCTCTTTTCAAGCTCTAGAGTTCTGTAGGTTTGTAATCTCTCCTGACGCCGATGCTCCTTCCCACTCGGTGTATGTCAGATCATCTAACGCACCGGGCAGGAGCGAGGAGAGCTGAGGGCATTAGTGTATGAGCGACTCGGTGGTAGTTTCATTGTGAAGTTGGAAACTTGATCGGATTGAGGAATGTGTCAGGACGGCCCCCATCTCTTTCTCTCTCTGCCTCTCTCTCTCATCTCTCGCTCTGTCTTTCCTCTCGGTCTCTTTTATCCCAAGGAAGAGGGAGGGCCGAAGCAGCAGGCCGGGGTCAGCACTGGGGGAGGTGTGTGTGTGTGTGTGTGTGTGTTAGTGTGTGTGTGTGTGTGCGTGAACGTGCTTTCGCATGCGCTGGCCAGTGGAAAAAAAGAGTCGGGGGTGGGGAACCAAGGGCGGGGGCGCTGAAGTTGGTGTGTGAGGCGGTGAGGGGGGCTGGTGCTTGTGTGTGTGCATGCATGTGTTGGGGGAGGGGTCGCTGGTAATCTTTGTGGCAGAAAATGGCGTCTAATGATAATGAGGGCCATGCTGCTGACCACTCCACAGCCACAACTCTGTGTGTGTGTGTGTTCGTCTGTGTGTGTGCGTGTGTGTGCGTGCAGAGGAACTGTGGGGGTGGGGAGTCCATTCTCAACTCGGAGTGTGTGTATGTGTGTGTGTGTGTGTGTGTGTTGGTAAACTAGCTCTTATCTGTTGTCAGGCTTTCCTCCATCTTGAGTGGCAGCCTGGAGCTCCCAGGTTAATTTAGCATAATAATGGCTGCCGGCCATTCACTGCTACTCCAAAATGGTGGACCTCTGCAATCAACCAACTATCTTCTTTTATTCTTTTTTTTTTTTCTCCTTCCCCTCCTCCCTCAATCCCACCTCTTCCTGATAAACAGAAGTGCGCCCTTTCATCTTTTTCTTTCTGCCGCCCTGCCCGTCTTCCCACTTCCTCTCTTCCCATCGTTCTCATTCAAGCTGAGGACTGAAGCTGTCCGGAGCGCAGAACCATCAGATCTGTATTTCTGGATGAACCTTTCCATGGCTCTTGTAAAGTGGAACTCCTCATTGGTCATGGCTCATTCCCCATTGGAAAATATTCCTGTAGGTGTTTTCATGAGTGTATTTTAATGAAATTACCCAATGTCAAGGCTTTTTAAGTTAATTACTCTTGAGTTGAGATATTTCCTTTGCTGTCTTTCAGAACAAATCATGACTGTTAGTTTTCTTTTCTTCCTTATCAAACTATGTGCTCAATTGGAAGTTAAATCCCTAAAAATGTTGGGGGAGAAGTAAGCCTGAAGCTCAAGAGTTTTTCTTGTGGTCCAGAAGACACTCCTTCATGCTTTCTCACCACGCCGTGTATGTGCGTGTTTTTAGTATGAACAAATAAACCACCTCAGAGCGAACGGAACCCTTCCTCTAATCGGTGTAATCAGGATATCGGGCTGTGTTTTAACCCTTTGAACGCAGGCTCTTCTGAAGTTTTCACTCCCTTTAATTTGCAGCTCTGTGGCATTGTCACAGCTTCTTTCATGTTTGCAGGCTTTTTCTCTCTTTTTTTAGGAACTTAAGATTAAATTAGCTCTGAATCCATATTTGTTGACGTTAATTTAAAAGGACATGAGGTTGGCTGTGTAGCCTATTTTGGTTCATATTTGGATTCAGTCTGTTGCATTGAATGATAGCAGTTTGATTATGGAAATGTTCTCGGACGCTCATGTTTATGTTATTTAGGCCTGCTGCAGATTTGACACACTTTAAATAGTAAATAGTTAGAAAAAAGACTCCACAAATTTTTGAACAGTTCAACATAGGGTACTTTGACACGAGCACGGTTTTGTCTGGACCAGAGTTCTTTTCAGGGGTAGTCCACTCCAGTTTCGCAGTGTGTGCCCTACTTGCAAGTGAACTGTGATCTGGTCTACAGTGTGAAAGCACAGTGGACTATCCAGCGGACCGAGAGAGAGGGGACGTAATGTAAGGCGCAGTGTGTTTTGGGTAGAAACAAACAAAGCTAACAGTGCGAATCCGAAGAACTAGGCACAAAGCAGAAAGAAACAGTTGAAAAACGTCTCGTGGGCAGACATGGAGTCATGTGGAAGTGCTGCTGCTTTCTGATATATGGTCATAGGACTATATATTACATTTTCTGTATTGGTTTTTGTTGTGAACATACCGACTGAATCGGATAAGTTTCCACTTTACATCCGGCCAATCAATGAGCTGAGTTTATACTTCATCTTGATCCCCACCCCCGTTCTGTGTTCTTTTCACATGCTGACAGTGCAGTGTTTTAGCAAACCAAACCAAATGTAAAGGTGTGAAAATTTGGGGCGTTCCCCGCCCAGTCGAACCAAGTCCACCCAGTGTCATGATGTGAAATAATGCACCCTTAATCTTGAGCAGAAACAAAGCATTTGAATCTCAGAGGTGGTCCTTACTGGTAGCGTCAGCCCTCCAGACAGGTGTGTGTGTGTGTGCACGTGTGTGAGCGGCGCAGAGAGAATCGGGTGGTTTACTTGTCCAGTCGGCTCACTCCTCTCCTTTGACCTTGCCTTTTCTCTCTATCTTCCAGTTTTCTCTCGCTCTTGGTCACACTCCCTCTCTCCCTGTCTACCTCTCTCAGAGGAAGTACATCTATAAATAACACGCTCTCAGCTGCCACACCCTTCCCTCACTGTGTGTGTGCGTGTGTGTGCAGGGGTGATTTGTTTGCAGTACACACAAAGAAGTCAAACATGCATGCAGGCACCTCGCTTTGTGCGTATCTGCAGACTTGTGTGCAAATACAGCCTTTTCTGAGCACACAGATGAGAAGTGTTTGTTTCCTTATGGCCTTGTTGTTATTTTTGAGGGTGTGTGTGGAGGTTCAGTGAGATGACTCATCACAGCAGCAGGTGTTCCTTACACCCAACCCTTACTTTTTTTTTCTCTTTGTCTTTAGTTTATCTCATTTGCTCCCCGTTTCCCCTTCACTACTCTGCTTCCTATCTTTCCTTTATCCTGCTCTGAAAGAGCATCCCAACTCGCTTTTCTTTCTGAGCTGCACACAGTGCACCACAGCTGGCTGGAATGTGTGAATACTGCTAAAAACCCTGGAAGCATCCAGCAGAGATATTGGAAGACTTTAAGGAAGGTGGGGGAGGAGCTTCAGTACATACTGATGGGACAAGCCTGACGTGGTGTAATGTCATGACTGACATATTTGCTTTTCTAACTTGTTTTGTGACAGTATGCGTTTTTTAGAATGGGTATGGAATATAAACCTCTCCTGAAAATTCTGTGTATTGGATTTATTTTTTAAGACCTCTTTTTACTAATCTGTAGTTTGTAATCAGCAAAAGCTTTCTCTAAAGTTTTGCCAGCTTACAAGTTAATTTCCACCTGGAAGTTACCTTCCTATAGGTTTAAATGATATCTGTGGTAATCGAATATGTATTAATCATGTAAGTCTTTATGTTTGGCATATCTATTGCTTCTAAAGTCACGGAATTATAAAACCAGGATCAGGTTTTAGGGCTGTTTTAAGACACTGACAAAGTGTGGAAACATGCATAAAGTAGCAGTAGCCTACTATATAAATGTCCAAAGCTGAAGGTTCCTCCTTTGAAAGGTTTACAGACTGCACAGCAGTGAGTTTGACTGCATTTTGGCACTTTTCATTGCATAAGACGTACTCCAGTGCGTCGGACTTCATTACGGTTGTTGGTTTCAGGTCACAGCAGCACTCGGGCTCTGGAGTTTGGCAACGCAGTAGTCATAACATTTTCGACACTGTTTCACATTGTCTGTATTTGACCCTCCGTGGCATCGACTATCCTCAGATCATGTTTCCTTTCTGTCATAAGACCAATGATTTTAAGCCATGGTCAAGGACTTGACGATTGATACCTTTCACCTGAGCGTACCAGATTTGCGTTGTGTGATTTCTTTCCCTCTGCAGACCTTTACCCTCAAATGTTACTGCTGTTCATCTCCCTGTTGGTACTTCGAGATACACAAAAAACGAGGGGGAGAACCTGCTGGAGCCGACTCGATTTGCTGAAGCCTCGAGCCACATCTGGCTGCTGTGTAGGTTGTTCCTATAGATTGTTGGTGCCAAGAAAATAATAGTTTTTCAAGTAATCAAAGGCACATTTGCAGCCTCTTAGAGTATAAAGATGGTTAAAAAAAAACAAGTCAATTTAGTCAAGTGAGCATACCTGCTCACCAGACATGGCTCTTCAAGCTGACTGTGACATGTGGTGCTAATAGCAGGAGGACAGATCCATTGGAGCTGTAGGTGATCGGAAAGCAGTTTACGACATATTGGCCCAATGGATGCTCACAGGGTGCCTGGTGTCCAAATGTCACAGCTGAAGTGTAATTCTTTGACTTGGTGACTGTCAGGCTTCTGACTAGCTGTTGTGGACCTTTCAGTTTGTGTCACTGGATGACGGTTGCGTTGGATTTTGAGGGGGACGTTGCGCGTTGAAGAAGCAGACTGTATGAACATTACTAGCAGTGATGCTAGTGATGTTTAGGATTAAAAAAAATAAGATTTTCAGCAATATAATAAATATTCATTTATGTAAAACTGAACCGTGCAGAAAGGGAGAGGTAGGGATGGGTTGTTGGAGAGTTTTCAAGCGGAGAAATGAGTAAAGAGACGGGCTGTGCAGAGAGAGAGCGAGCTGGAGAGAGGTGATGGTGCTATTGAAGAGTGAGGCCATGAAGAAGCTCGGAGGAAGAGAGGGGAGAAGGCAGCCAAGTAGAGAAGTGTGTGCGTGCGTGCATGAGTGAGTGTGTGTGGCCAGATGGCTCCAGCGTGTGGCGACCAGCCAGAGGAACAGGTGCAGGTCACATGACCAGCCGTTACCACGGAGATGGTGATTGCTCTTGGCGTGAGGATGAAAGGAGAAGGGCCCCAGGGACAGAGAGGGGGTGAGAGATGTAGAGGGAGAGCAAGGGAGTGAGCAGGAGGGAAGGAGGGAGAGCGGCGCAGAGCAGGAAGGGGACGAGAGACACCGGCACAGAGCAGGGGAGGGAGAGAGCGGGACACGTCCAGGCATACAGTATGCAGAAGGCACCTCCCGAGGAAAGGCAACACACAGACAACACATGCACAACTTTTTTGCATTTGTTTTAGTAAGTAGGCAAGGCTGCACGCAAACAAGGTTCTCCTCATACCCTGATAACAAATTATGTTCACATTTTAAATGTTTCCTAAATGAAACTACAGTTGAGTTTTGATGGCCAACTCCTTAGTGGATCCAGTTCCATGTTTGCAAATTAGCCAGCTTCACTAATCCTCAATGCTAACGAATCTCTTCTAAAAGATTTTTTTTCCGAACTGCTTTTTTCTTTATCACCATCGGTGCTTGTTGTCTTTCCTTGTTCAAGTGACAAACATCAGTGGTGGCAGATCACAGCTGTGGCCATCCAAAGTTCATTCAGCAGGTTAGCCTCACAAGCTGGAGCAAAACTTCACGGCTCTCAGGTTGGAAGGTCTTTGCAAGCACAGGTTTGCATTTAGACATGGGTGGAATAAGACCTTTACTTTACTATGACTTCATAGCTGCAAGATATCAGTGATTTTTGCATTTCATGACTGTCAACTGATAACTTTGAAATTCATTGTGTTTTTACAGTATTACACCAAATGTTTGTTTCGATATCGCTGTGATCAGTTTGGATTGTTTCCACAGAAAATATAGAAATCATTCACCTCGTTTCAATGCACTGAATCTTAAAGCCTTGTTCTCAAAATATCCAAATATGATTTGTCATTTAGTTTAGTTTCTGCTAGTAGAAATGTTGTAATATCATAACTGGACACAGATTGATAAGGTCAGCAACGAACTGGACCAGATTTCCAAGTTATCAAGTTCTTAGTTACGGGTTATGGCTTTTAAAGCTCAAAACTAGTAAAGATGTGTTAGAGGTGAAATTAGAAGCCACTAGTTGTTTTCGTGATATTTGGTGATGTACTCTGATCTGATGAATAAATCGCACAAAGCTTTTTTTTTTTTTGCCAGTTTACTTCATTGTTTCAGCAATTCTGATAGGATTTTTTTTTTACCATTGGAAAGCCAGTTAGGCCGCACGGTGCCGCACGGTGGCGCAGTGGTTAGCGCTCTTGCAAGAAGCAAGAAGGAAGCAAGAAGCAAGAAGGTCCTGGGTTCAAATACCGGCCGGGGCTCAGGGCCTTTCTGTGTGGAGTTTGTATGTTCTCCCCGTGTGTGCGTGGGTTCCCTCCGGGTACTCCGGCTTCCTCCCACAGTCCAAAAACATGCATGGTAGGTTAATTGATCACCCTAAATTGCCCCTAGGTATGAATGTGTGAGTGAATGGTTGTTTGTCTATATATGTCAGCCCTGCGACAGACTGGCGAACTGTCCAGGGTGTACCCTGCCTTCGCCCACAGCAGCTGAGATCGGCTCCAGCCACCCGCGACCCCGAAAGGGATAAAGCGGAATGAATGGAAAGCTTGTAAATTATGCCACAGATGTAAAACAAACTTATTTGTGGGATGAGTGAGCAACAGAACTGAATAAATGGGTTACACCCTTAAAAAGAAAAAAGAAAAGAAAAAAGTCTAAGATTCTGGGTGACTTTTTTGCTGTCTGGTTTTGCTGTTGATTGTTGTTCAGTGGACTGGGTGGTTGGAGTCTCATAAAGCGAGACATTGGAAAGTTAATAATTTAAAGAGGAATCTCAGTAGCATGTGGAAGAAGTGTTTACAACCACAGCCTGGCACCTCCTCCTCATACTTATCAAAGCCTCCTGATATACTGTAGGATGGCACCCTTATCTGCAACTAGCATTTATCACAAGTCGGCCAGCATAGTAGTTTTGGTCACTTGTGTCTGGCAGCATCTGGAGCTTTCACAAACCCAAAACAAGTGATAAGTGATCTACTTTGCTCGTTTTAGTTGATTGTGTCTTCAAACCATATTGAAGTGAAGTCTGAGAAATGGACTTGTTGGAGTTGTGACTGGTGTTAAGTTTATCCAGCCCTTGGATGACCCCTTAAAGCCCATTCAGGATGATTACGACTGGGCTGAATCCTGGAGCAATCACATTAGAGAATTGGGCTTCACTCTCTCCTTTTAACAGTGACATGATACTAAGGCTCTTCTACAATAATGTGCAAAACTTTAGACAGATGTGAAAAGAATGCTGCAAAGCCAGAATGTCTTTTAAACAGATATGTACATCTTTTGTTTATGAGAAATAAGCAAAGAAATGAGGGGGAGAAACCCAGTTGTTCTTGTTGTTCTACCTTAAAAACGGCACGATTTCTTCACAATACACTTGCACAACAGTTTTTAAGGCAACTCTGCAGGTATGTTGTTTTCAAAACATCTTGAAGAATGAACAGACACGCATGCATTGTGAAAATAGGCTCAACACAAACCTTCTGTCTCTTCCTATTACCCCGGACACACGCCACCCCATTGAGATGGAGACCCTCTTTGGGTGCCACATTACTGTAAATGGTAAATAGTTTTCACTTACATAGCGCTTTTCCTCTGCTTCAGCAGCCCCCAAATGTGTTTTACATTGTTAATCACATTCAGCCATTCACACACACCAATGGTGATGGCAGCCATGCAAAACGCTCGTTCAATCCATCGGGAGCAATTTGGGGTTCAGTGGGATGGAGACAAGGACTTAGACTGGGGGAGATGAGGAGAATCGGACCTGAAACCTCCAGACGACTCACTCTGCCAACTGACCCACTGTCACCCCAGAACCACTTCACTTCCAGGTCCTAAAGCTGGAAAAAAAAAATCTAACACTCTTCAAAGGAAGTTTCGCAAAGACTGTGGGTGACTTCGACCATATGCAGCTCGGTTTAGAACTTGGGCAGGTGTGGAGTAAATGGAGCTTTTCAGGTGTGAGGTTTAGTTTGACTTTACTCTGAAACTTCACACACACAAACCTATTCCATCTGTAAGATTGTTAATTTATTTTTTAACCTGTGATGTCAAAAAGTAGCACTGCGGTTTCTACATGCATGCTGCTGATTTTTCAACTTTTTGGTTTAGCTGAATTTTCCAGTTAAACCTAAACTTAGCTCTTTTTGTAAACATCTCTCGTGCAAACATCCAACCTAAGGCGCTACTGATCCTGAGGAGCTTCACTGTAGTTGCTGGATGCGGCGCTGGTAGGACGGAGTGCGGAGAGTGGACGTGTGAGAGGCAGAAGAGGGATGCTGAGTGTCCTCTCACCTCAGTGGTGTGAATGCACACACACTCACCAGTGGAGCCAGCTCCTCTTTCTTTCCATGCCAGAGATTAGAGGAAGCCTGGGGGCCTCTCAACCCCTCCCCCCTTCACTCTCCGGGGCCTCTCTCCCTCCCTCCCTCCCTCCCGCCCTCCCTCCCTCCCCTCTCTCCCGCCCTCCCTCTGTCTGCCTGTCTTGCTCTCTCCATGCCTCCCTGTATCACTCTTTCCCTGGGCCCCCCTCTCTTTTCCTCTCGGTGCCTGTATCTCTCTATCTTGCTCCCTCTCCCTGTGCCTCCATGCAGTCTTTCATCATATTAACCCCCTGTGCGCCAGAGCCTCAGGCACACTAATGATTTCTAAATGGGTAAATCAAACATGGCGATCGCCCTGGGACAGACTCGGGCACACGCACACACACACACACACACACACACTCACACATACATGTATTCACACATGCACACACACGTGAATCCTTGGTAATCTGTCAAAGAGGTAACTAAAAAAATTGATTCAGTTACATTTTGACACTTTTTCTTTCTTTTCTTAAGATTTGTTAATTTAATTTGTGTTTTTCTCTTTCTTCCTCTCTCCAGCAGTAAAAAGGTGGAGTCAGAGGGCGGTTCTAGCGCTGCTAAGAAAGATTCTAAGAGAAAGAGAGAGGTATCGGCGAGCGACGACGTGGAGGTGAAGTCTCCTCCCCCCTCTCCCCCTGAAGAAGAGGACGATGATGGTGTTCAGGTGGGAGACCCTGGAACACAAAGTTTTTAAGGACTTTTCAGGTTTCTGTAGACACTGCAGCTGCTTGGATGTCAAGTAAAGTTTCTGCAAACTTCCCAAACCGTAGGCAGCCACAAAGTATTTTTCAGACCCTTAAACGTCACGACCCGTAGAAGTGGAAAGCACTGAGCCTGTAGCCGTCGGCTGTGTATGTGTTGTCCCTTGTTGGCAGAGCACGCTGAAAAGCTCTGTCAGGTTCATATCTTGCATCAACTTTTTTAATTTACTCACATTTTGTATTTTAAATAAAAGTAAACTCCTTTGCCTTCACGCAAAGCACATATATAATGCTGGATATATGTGGTTTGGAGAAACAAACTGTAGTCTTCCTCTTCAGGCTAATTTTTGTGTGCAAATATGATTATGTGGACCAGGAGCAGAGTCACATCTGGTTATTAAGCGGCATAAATTGTTATAGCTCTATCGCAAATGGGAAAGTAACTTAGCAGCTGCATGTCCTTTTCAGTCTGTTCTCTTCAACCTGCTACATTTTGTCTCCACTCTTATAATATGGCAACATTTTGAGCCCAACAAATTGGATGATGTTGTCCTCAAAGTCAATATGGCTAAAAGTGCTGTACCATATGGAATGGAATAATGAATAATGAAATGAGGTCTGTTTCTTGGAATCACAAAAACCGGTAAACGATAAGCACACATGGCCCTGTTCTTCTTCCTGCCTTGGATTTAATCTGAAGTACTAAGATACTATTTAGAGAATTTATCTTTTGCCTGAATCACCGTGAACATCTAAAATAAGGGAGAAAAAAATTCACAGGCCATGTCTTTGGATTTTCTGGAATGAGTATCAAACCCTCATGGATGAACAAATTGTTCAAGGATCCTTTCTTTTCCTTTGTGTGCATATCAGAAGCGTCGTTCCAGCCGCCAGGTGAAGAGGAAGAGGTACACAGAAGATCTGGAGTTCAGGATTTCTGAGGATGATGACAGCGGAGATGACTCGCCAACACCAAAATCCCCATCAGCCTCATCACAACAACAGGTGCAGCCAGATTTCTGTTTTTGAGTTTTCTGATCGACTTAAGTCTGGCTTTGCCTCACTGTTCACCTGGCAGAAGCCTTCCTGTAACTATCTCAGGTTGTGTTGGTGATCAGAAAGTATTTTTTTCCGGTGAGATTTTTTTTTTTTTTTTTTCTATTTTATTTATTTATTTTTACATCTGTGTACATTATGGGGTTTATTCCAAAAAGGCTGTGGGTGTAAATCCTTGAGTCTTTAAAAAGGCCTTGACCGATTCTGCCGAATCCTTAAAATTATGAATTGGCATAGTGTTGTAGTAAGAACTCAAGCAAATATGTCATTTTGAATACAGGTAGTGAAGCATAGTGTATCCATGATTCCTCCACATCATTTTTAATGCAGAGAAAACGTGTTTTAAGTCTTCGGTATCAGACAGGTGATATGTAAACATGTGACAGGCGGCAGCACGACTAGCTCTTGGTGCCTTGTGTGTCTCCAGGATGTGGCTGAGGCTGAGGGGCCTGTTGTGGAGAAGATCATGGGCTTACGCACCTCCAAAAAACAGGTAGGATGTACGGCTGCGCCCGGCAGGCGCTGAACACACAATACACACGGAGATCCACACACAGACAGACTGGCCCGAGTCATGCTTTACGTCATCTGATTAGCCGCTCCACAGCTGGCCTAAGCAGATTATACACACACACACACACACACACACACACACACACACACACACACACACACACACACACACACACACACACACACACACACACACACACACACACACACACACACACACAGAGTCTATGCAATGTATTCACTTGGTAAGCGGAGACATGACTTCTTGTATTTCAATGTGTGTGTGCGCTTGGAACTCTGTGTGTGTTGCTGAATGACTGTTCGTGTGCGTGCGTGTTTGTGTATGTGTGTGTGTGTGTCGGCCTGGCTTTGTTTTATATGCCTTGTCTAAAGAAAACTCATCCCTGAGCCAACACATGCACGCACATACAGTCACCAGCCAACTTTCCTTTACTCGCCAGCTGCCAATGGGTTACCCCCCCACCCCTCCCCACCTCCCGTGCGTGTGCACGTGCACACGCACACATAGACACCCTCGCTCTCGCGCAGCTCCATTCAGAGTTGACCCCGGGCTTGGCACACAGCCAAAACCACAACGCTAGCTACGCCAGACGCCAAGCTAGCGTTTCCTCAGGCAGTGTGTGTGTGATTGATGATTCATGGCATTACAGTAGTAGTAGCAGCATGGCGGAGGATGTGTGTGTGCACGCGCGTCTTACAGCTACAGTAGAGTAGTGAATGGATTAAAAGAGCCACTGTTTCAGTATTTTCCTTTTTTTCATAAACAAACTGAATGTGTGGAGAAACACAGCAAGGAGCGGAAGCTTGAATTTGAGCTAAAACCGCTCATATTTTCACTGGAAAACACATTGAAATTTATGTATTTTCAAACTATTTTTTTGTCCTGCTTCAATTGTGTTTGGCCTCTACATTGTGGCCAGAATAATAAATAACAGATTTGGACAAGACATAAATGAAACAATGGATTCAGTCAGTGTTAAGATGTCAAGCAGAGTGGGAATTCAGTGTTGACTGACATGTCAGTGTGAGGCGAGTACGCAGGCTCCTTCTGTGCCACTTCACTAATTCAACCACATGTTGTATAACAATGACGAGCCACTTCTGCTCGATCTGCCCACTATATATGCTGTGATTATTAACCTGTTATTTCCCCTTTCAGCTGGAGTCGGGGGAGGAGGTGGAGGTGGAAGAGTTCTACGTCAAGTTCAAGGGCTTGTGAGTAACATTTTTTTTTTCTTTCTTTTTTTTACCCCCTTTGCTTCTCCACCCCTTTTGTCTCTCACAGCAGGGCTTCCTCTTTTATTTTTCCTTTAGACCTATTTATAACACACACGCCAGGGTGGCCATTGGTCTTTAATTGTGAAAAGCTCTCAATATGTAGCCATCAAATCTCACTCAGTTTTTAACCCAGTTTGTTCTGCAGGTAATTTTTTTGCAACAGCAACATGAGTCGTCATTGAAAAGCTGCGTGCTCAATATTTAAATCTCAACACCGAACTTAACGACAGATATTCTGGTTTCACCTCAAGCCTAAACACACCAAGCTGTGGTTTTACTGCATGCAGCAGAAGGTGTTGTGCAGGGCCGAAACGATGCTCTCCTAAATGACGGCATTCATCTGATTCAACTGGCTTGATTTTCTCTTGTTTTTTGCGTGCATTAATGTGAAACTAGCGAGTGACGTCACACACAGCTGCAAGGCAACAGCTGCGGTCGGATTGGAGAAACAATGGCACATCAGCTTGTTGTATGCATTCGGCAGCAGCTGCAGTCTTTGATTAAATAAGTAATATAAGCATCCTTTGATATTGGCAGACCGCACAGGGTTGCGGCAATTATTCAGTTATTGTGTTTGTTGCTGATTTGATGTGTGAAATGCTGACAACAGATTTTTAAAGGCCCCTCCAGATGTGTAGACTGGCCAGTCGAAGCTCAAATTGTAAACAGTTTTATCATACAAACACTCAGATTTGTTATACCGTCGTCAATAAATGTGATTATTTTCAGAATATTTTACTTGTCAGTACATTTTCTGGGACAGATATGACCGATAATAACTTTAGTCACAATGTTACAAGTCTCACAATCCACTTGGGGAGAAAACGGCTTCTTGAATCTTCCACCTACAGCCCTCAAATAAACAAAATCATTTATTAAGCAGTGTGATTGAAGACATGACAGATTATTTTTATTATCACACCATCCACTTCCTTTTATCAGCCCACATAAACTTTCACTCCACTGAAGTCTGAGCATCAGCAGGTCTGTCGCAGCACTCGGCTTCAAACGCTGCCTGACATGAAGCACCTTCGTATTTCTCATGTTTCAGCTCCTACCTCCACTGCCGCTGGGCAGACCTGGAGGAACTGGAAAAGGACAAGAGAATACACCAGAAGATCAAGAGGTTTAGGGCCAAGCAACAGCTCAACAACTTTATAACTGAGGTAAGTCCTGAGCTCTGCTCTGCAATCAGTCCATTATCTATGTCCTGACCTCAGACTGCATGAAGCAAGCTACTTACGGGGGTCAAACCATTTGGCTGACAGTAATGGCTGTGACTTCAAGGTGTCAGAACCAGATATGTTACTTGACTTGGATACCCGCTCTCCCATGTTTATCTTTATTTACTTGAGATGGATGCGCACTGGCTTATTGAACCTTGAACTCCCATGGGCAACAGAAGTTGTTGGAGAGTCATGCATAATCCTGGAAACACAAGGAAATGCTTTTTAATTTTTCAACCGCTGTTGTTTTCTCTCCAGATGGATGATGAGCCTTTTAACCCGGACTACGTGGAGGTGGACCGTGTCCTGGACGTTTCAGAGAGCACAGATGAAAACGGAGAGGTACTTTGATCTCTTTCATGTCTTCCGGCCCCTCCATCTCTTTGCAGCCCTCTTCATGTGACACACACTCACCAGACTCCCTTCCGCTCCCGTTCATCTGCAGACGGTGACCTTATATTTGGTGAAATGGTGCAGTCTGCCTTACGAGGACTCCACCTGGGAGCTGAAGGCCGACATAGACCAGTCTAAAATAGACGAATATGAGCGCATAGCAGCACGCACACCCAACACTAACAGAGTGGTGAGTAGCCGCGCGCACCCGCCGACGCTCCGTCTTTCTCCGGGTGCTATCTGTCTTCTTGCCTCCTCCCAGTAGGCGTGTGCATGTGTGTGTTTGTGTGTGTTGGCCTGCTGCCTGAGCCTTCCTCCTCCAGATTTACAGCTCCCTTAACTGCTCTCCACAGGGCCACGTTCTTGTGGTCTTACACACTCACTCACACACACAGTCACACACGCCCTGCTCTTGTGGCCAGGCCAAACCACTAACAGTGTGTTTAATGCTGAACAGAAGCAGCTGACTGGCTGTGGTCTTTCCCTCCATCACTCCCTTCCTCTCTGTGTGTCCATCTTTTTTAACTACTGCCTACTGTTTCTCCTTAAGGGCAGTGGTAGAAATGCTCCATCATACAGCGGCAGTATTTGGAGGCGGTTTTATTTTTAGTTTCCTGCACAGTGTGGAGTTCAAAAGATGGACTCGGACTGTTGAGCCAATTTCCAGCAGACATCCATTTTCCCCTGAGTGTCAATGCCACAGTTTTTTTTTTTTTTTTTTTCCTCCCCAAAACTTCGACAGTGTCCCATATATCAGATCCTGATACTGCTGAAATACATATGAAAGATTGAAGGTTACTTCATTTAGAGCCACCCTGGTCTTCCAGGGTCATCTTATAAGAATTAAGCCACTTTAGCTGCATTGTGACTGTATTGTGACATGCACCGCGTCATTATTGCTCAGGAATACGCCTGTTTTTCTCCGCATCGGAGCATAACAGGAAAGTTAAACGTCGTGCTGCCTCTAACACCCTCAGCTGTCGGCGCATAAAGCTCATTTGAGTCACATGTTTACACTGGAAAAAGTCCTTGTTTACTGTAAACTGGAGTTTGGGAAAAAGCGTGTCTAAAACACCAAACATATGTAAACAGAAATTTCAGTCACTGTAACCTGAAGGTGTTTCTTAACATTGTTGCAAGAACATTTAAACAAAAAAATACTAATCAGTCTCGTTAGAATTCATTAAATCGTTCAGATAATTAGCTCTGTCATCTTTACTCATGGCTTTGAACTCCGGTTTAAGTTCACGAACACATCCGTTTGATTTGAATCTTTGTGGTTTAATACCCTGAAATAATTTCTCCTTGTGTGAAGGATCGACCTCCTGCAGCCGACTGGAAAAAGCAGGAGGGCTCCAGGGAATACAGAAACGGCAACGCACTCAGGGAATACCAGCTCGAAGGCCTCAACTGGCTAACCTTCAACTGGTACAACTCGTAAGTCACTATTAATTGTATTTTGTTAGAATTAGTCCCTAACTGCTACTGTCGGCCTGTGCATGTGATAGCACCTCATTTAATAGGCTTAAGTGGACATTAAAGTGAACATTAAGTGGCCCTGTGGCTTACTGCTGTTTAAGTTTTCCCTTTGGCGCCATCCATGCCTGAAATGTATGCTCCTTCAGTACCATAAGAGCCTCTAGACTAAGATCTCCACTCACAAGCACAAATAGAATCAAATTAAAATGCGAGTACATTAAAATGTCTGTCTGCTTTTCATTTGCTTCACAAATCTGTTTGCAAGCGAGTCGCAGTTCTCTCTGCTTCTTTAAAATATCAGTCACATATTGGAAGAATCCAGTCAAACCTCTAAGGATGTCAAGCGGGTCACTTCTCCAGCCATTTTCCGACTTGTCACCCACGTTTTTTGCATTAGATCACTCAAATGGAAAATACTTTGCCTCGCCCCTTTGGAAAAGCAGCATTAATAAACCAGGAGGGAAAAGCCTGTTGCTCATGGAAGCCTGTTGACTTGAGTCATGTAAAAGTCATGGAATTTTACATGAGGGCCACAGAGGGTTCAGCCTCTAACTGGGCTCCACGTCATCTGTCCCCACAGACGTAACTGTATCTTGGCTGACGAGATGGGTCTGGGGAAGACCATCCAGTCCATTACATTCCTCTACGAGATTTACATGAAGGGCATTGAGGGGCCGTTCCTGGTCATCGCCCCGCTTTCCACCATTCCCAACTGGGAGAGAGAGTTCAGGACCTGGACCGAGCTCAACGTGGTGGTCTACCATGGCAGCCAGGCCAGCCGGAAGACCATTCAGGCATACGAGATGTACTACAGAGACGCACAGGTAAAAGGACCGCTCATGAAAACATCATCCATGCCTTTTAGTTGAGAATTATACATTGACTATTACTTTTTGAGGGTTCAGTTGCAAACAAGTTGGTCACATTGGCAAAAGTAAAATAGCATGCAGGAATAAATGAGACTTCTAACATGCAACAGTGACACACTCACAATTTAGACTCTTAAACATTTGAATGCTTAGTGTGAAGTGCAGAAAATGAACTATTTCTTCGTTTGTAAGTTGAGTGGTGCTTTGGCTTAAAGAATTAGTACAATAATCTGCTACTGGCGCAAATATTGTCGGTAAAATGTGTGTTAATTTGCTCTTCCTGTGTTTTATAATGAAAAATAGTGTTGAAGTTTGTTCTTTTAGTGCACACCAGTTATGAATTTGCTTTGCACTGAATTTTAACATTGCACTGATCTAAAAAAGTCTTTATAGATGTAACACTGAGACTGGGCACAACACTAACTCTCTGCGAACTTCTACTTGGTGTGAAACAAGCTGTTTGGATGAGATACAGCCACAGAATACAGGAGTATTCCACTTCCAGTAGATGATTTGATTGATCAAAATGGGCATAGTTCTAGTACTTACTGTGATACAGAGCTGTGTTCACCTATTAGCTTTTAGATCAACTTTTCTTTGTTGAACGAGAAACCGGTAGTTGAATGTGGCCTTTTCTCAGCCATTCTACAATAAAATGTATTGCATGAGTTCTCTGAGTGTGTGTGGACCGACACGTCCAGTGACCAAACCTACAAAATTCACAGTCATTTCAAAGCTATAAAGTCAGTTTGTCAAGTTTTTGAATGCTGGGCAGGGTTGGGCTGTTAGTTTTAGTTCGTTGAACATGACTCACAAATATTTGTATGTTTCTGGGAAGGCATTAGAAGAAGAAGGAAGGAAAAAAAAAAACTTGGCGTCCTCCCAGGAATCTGTAAAGCATGTTTGTTTTGACACAATTAGCAGGTAACGGGTTAAACAGACAGCTAAAGCAGACATGAGATTAGCGCTTGTATTTTCCATTACACTTTCTCTCCGTGAGGATCATGTGGGCACTCAGTGGGCGGAGGAAACTAGATGCTCCTGTGTGAGACAGTCAGCAAATCTGAACACCTCCTCAGTCGAGGGGAAATCTCCAGCCGGCTGGGGATGGACATTGCTCCTCTGCTGCATAAGCTCTTTACAGTCCTGTAGCTGTAAGCCATACTCCGTAAGCTCTTATTCCACAGTGCTGCTAACATCTCTGAGTGTAACCTTCGCCACAGCGAGCACATGAAGAAAATAAGCTGGAGTAGCAGTGTGCTTGCTAGCTGCTTGTTCCTAATCCAGGCAGAGGTAATCCGCAAGGTCGCCATTAAGGAGCGTTGTGTTCTTATATCTCCCACCACTTACATCGAATACACACAACGGAAGATTGATTGTGGTTGATTTAGGGTTCTTTAATGGTCTGGAAGAAACGGTATGCTTCAAAGGATTGTTTTATTTTTTTAGATGCAAATTGCACAAATTGCTGGGACAATGTGAACCTAAAATAGCACATACCAGAGCTACCTTTGGATTTTAGTTGTCACACAGCTGCAGTGGCCACACTTGACACCATTTACTTACAGTACAAATCATTTCTCTCAGAGATCCACAGAGCAAGATAATAAATGAAGAGGTGACACTCTTCCTATTGACCTTCATGCTTTTCCTCCTCTTTTTTTTCGCTGCTCCAGGGTAAGGTAATAAAGGGAGTGTATCGGTTCCACGCGGTGATCACAACCTTTGAAATGATTCTGGCCGACTGTCCGGAGCTCCGCGGCATCCCGTGGCGCTGCGTGGTGATAGATGAGGCGCACCGCCTCAAAAATCGAAACTGCAAGCTGCTGGAAGGACTCAAAATGATGGACATGGTGAGTGATGTGCTGCACTTTGTTTCTGCGTATCAGCCTCTTCCTCAGTTGTTCAGGATCTGTTCAGACATCCTGCTTTCAGTTATAGAAACTCTAAATTTGTCTTTCCTGTCTCCGCTCCCTCCTCCAGGAGCACAAAGTTCTGTTGACCGGAACTCCTCTCCAGAACACCGTGGAGGAGCTTTTCAGCTTACTCAACTTCCTGGAGCCTGAGAGATTCCCATCAGAGCAGACGTTCATGACTGAATTTGGAGATCTTAAGACTGAAGAACAGGTAACGAGAGCTGCTTTGATACTACGGAAACAGGAAGGTGTGGCGGTGTCTTTGTTTACTTCCCCATGTCTGCAGCTACATTATAAAAAAAAAAAAAACAAAATGCCTGTGTGTTGTTGTACTAGGTTCAGAAACTGCAGGGCATTCTGAAACCCATGATGCTGCGACGACTGAAGGAGGATGTGGAAAAGAACCTGGCCCCCAAAGAAGAGACCATCATTGAGGTAAAATTAATTTCTGCAGGAAGTGTCACAACTCTTTAATATACTTGTCAATCAGGTAGGAAACAAAATATATATGCCTCACTGACCAAGTGACTGAATTTTTTGTTCTCAGGTGGAGCTGACCAACATCCAGAAGAAATACTATCGGGCCATCCTGGAGAAGAATTTCTCCTTCCTGTCCAAAGGAGGTGCAGGAGGAGGAGGGGGAGGCAGTGGCGGCGGAGGAGCAAGCGTCCCCAACCTCCTCAACACCATGATGGAGTTGCGGAAATGTTGCAACCACCCCTACCTCATTAATGGTGCGCACTCAACCCTCCGCTCAACGTATGAAATCAGTGCTTTTCTTTCTCTCTCTCTCTCTCTCTCTAATCAGACTCCCCTTTCTTTTCTAGGCGCTGAAGAGAAGATCATTGAGGAGTTCAGGGACTCCCACGGCGGCAGAGCAGACGTGCCGGACATGGCCCTCCAAGCTATGATCCAGGCCGCCGGCAAGCTGGTGCTCATTGACAAACTGCTGCCTAAACTAAAAGCGGGTGGACACAGAGTCCTGGTTTTTAGTCAGATGGTTCGCTGTCTGGACATCCTTGAGGACTACCTCATCCAGAAGCGGTGAGAATAAGCACAAATTAGCATTTATGCAAAGCCTACAAAGGCTAAAATCATTAGCATTCTTGTCCCTGGACGGAAGATTTTTTTTTTTCTTTTTCTTTTCATAATTGGGACTCTGACTGATTTAACTCTTGGATTTACCCTAACCCAATGAGATCTGCTGCAACACACACATGCACACTTCCTCTTTTGGTTTGTGCCACGCTATTGTGGAAAAAAACACAAGAATACACCAGAATCTCTATAAATACATGTTGAAAAGCTAAAAATGATGTTGAATCTTTCTGTAGAGGGAGAAGCACTTTGCGGTCATAATGGGAAGAACACAAATGTTTTTCATTGGGTTAGTTACACAGCTGTCCAGCTCAAACTGCACCTGAAAATTAAATAAGAATCTCATCTTCAAAGTTGTTTGAATTGCAGCAGAAAATATGCAGAGTTGATTAAATGTGTATCTGGCACACTGAAACAAACACTGCAAACTGCCAAAATTTTGCACACCGTATTTGGTTTGGAAAATGTTTTCTCTCAGCAAAACTGGTTTTCAACTTGGTACAGAAATGATATCTGGAAAACAAACTGTCAAGCAGTTTTGTATTCTGACCCGCCATTAATTTACTCATTATTAATGTCGGTTAGGAGTAGCTGGAATATTTTTCCATTTTGAACTGGAGCCCACATGAAAACCTTAGACTAGCAGCAACTCCATCTGGGTGCGAATGACAAACTGCTCGCTGAATTTTTTTGCACACCAAGCTTTGGTAATAAGAAACAAAGAGCAGAGATAACAGGATCCGATAAGCTTAGCGGCTCTGTGTATTTTGCCAACTCAGATGCTCGCATATGCAACGAGATGCTGCACTGAACAGCCAGACTGGCAAAACTGAGAGCAGCTTATCAACAGCAGGTTGAGATGGTTGAAACACGACCGAGCAAAGAGAGGATCTGCATTCCATTGGGTTCATTTTATCTGATATTTTAAAATATGCTCAGACTTGAGTCTTAAAGTCTTCTTCAAAGAACACGGCTGCAATTGTTGACTTTTTCGAGCATGAAAATAAAAATTCAGTAAAATCTGTTCCTCTCCTTTCGCCCAGATACCCCTACGAACGTATCGATGGTCGGGTCCGTGGTAACCTGCGGCAGGCCGCCATCGACCGGTTCTCCAGACCGGACTCGGATCGGTTCGTCTTCCTGCTTTGCACGAGAGCCGGAGGACTCGGCATCAACCTGACTGCTGCAGACACCTGCATCATCTTCGACTCCGACTGGAACCCTCAGAATGACCTCCAGGTAGAAACCCTCACTGTGCTTCGCCGGCAGTTTGTTTTCACTCGGTTTGCGGTGGTTTATGCGGAGCTGTGAAGGGCACTGCCAGCCTTCTGGGTGGCCAGTTTGAGGCTAAGATTCTCTGCACTTGACGTAATGACTCTGCCAGCCACATTTAACTCCGGTTCACTGGACCGTGTCATTAGTCCTCTGCTGTAACCTTACGTCTCCAGCTGAATACACTCCTGCACAGCGAACAGAAGACGTCGAGAGAAATACCAAGTTGTTTTGTCGGATTGTGCCGTATCTCTGAACGCGTCATTCTGCAGGCCCAGGCGAGGTGTCATCGAATCGGACAGTCGAAGGCCGTCAAGATCTACCGCCTGATCACCAGGAACAGCTACGAGAGGGAGATGTTTGACAAGGCCAGCCTGAAGCTGGGACTTGACAAGGCTGTCCTCCAGAGCATGAGCGGACGGGAGAACGCCAACAGTGGGGTAAGACTCTGTCAGGCCTCCTCTTACTGTTGTCCCATTATGTTTCCTCCTCCATAGATGAATGATTTCAATGTTTTTGTTCTTTCTTTAGGTCCAGCAGCTTTCCAAGAAGGAGATCGAGGACCTGCTGCGTAAGGGAGCGTACGGAGCTTTGATGGACGAAGAAGACGAAGGCTCAAAATTCTGCGAGGAAGACATCGACCAGATCCTCCAGAGACGAACCCACACCATTACCATTGAGTCTGAGGGCAAGGGTTCCACTTTCGCTAAGGTGACCGATTTTATCCCCCACCTGATCTTCTCGGTGTTTTGTGTGTGTGTGAAGGCTGCATTGTGTCGGCAGCTGTAGCTGAAGCAGGACCTCCTTTGTCTCTCTGCAGGCCAGTTTTGTTGCAACTGGAAACCGGACAGACATTTCCCTGGAGGACCCAGACTTTTGGCAGAAGTGGGCCAAGAAGGCAGAGTTGGACATGGATGCCATCAATGGAAGGGTACTACACACACACACACACTTATGCAAACAACGCACAGTTACTGTAAATATAATATTCTGCAATCTAGAAAATCCACTCAAGTTGGTCGCCATAAAGCCACCGAGAAGTAATCATCACACAGTGTATGTAAATATTTTGTATACATAGTCTTACAAGCACACATGGTCTTGGTGATCCCCTTATGAAAACAGGGCTAGTGAAGGTAATTAGTCAGTGCTATCACCACAAACTAGGAGGAAAAATGTGAGACAGAGGACAGGAGGGGAGCACAGAGAGAGAGAGAGAAAGGGAGGGAGATTAATATTGACAGTTGGGAATCTCCTCTCTTCCTTAATTACCCATGTTTCCCTGCTCTCGTGTGTGTGTTTGAGCGAGAGAGAGTAAGCTGCTTAGCTCCACTTAACAGAGCGCAGATGCCTGGAGGGTACAGAGATATCACTTAGGCTAGTGCTCACACATACACACACACACAGAAACACAACCACCGTCACATTCTTGCGCACACATTCAGCGCTCTGCTAACCAGCATCTTTAAATTCCTGTTTCCCTTCCTTTTCTATATCCCCAGCTTTTTTTTTTTTTTTTTTTTTTCTTTGTATATTTCTCTCTGCTGATGGCTTCTTCTCTGCTGCCTCTCTTGTGGAGGGCCCTCCACTGGAACACTTAATCCAGCTCTACGAGCCTGAATACGGGCCGCTCCCCTGGGATTTCTTATTGTGTGATGTTAAAATGGAAATGACTGCAGCACTCTGTGATAATTGTGGAACTAACTACTGCCCTGTTTGCGCATATTAATGGAATCGCAAGAAGGGGGGAAAAAATCAAATTAATTGAACAAAAATGTAATTCATTAGACAACATAATTAATGCCAGTTTATGTTTGAGCTAGGCGGCAATTTTCTCAGTATCAGGAATGAAACGTGGGGCCAAATATCCAATTAATCAGATTTGGTCCTGAGGATGCCGTGCATTCGCAGGGTTCACGCGAGTCACAGAAGTCAGCATGTACAAGGTATTTATAAATAGGCCACTTCAGGGGAATGAAACAGAAGGTACTTTGCATATTGTTATGGGTAGATTTGACACCATCTGTAAAGGAAATTGAGCTTCCAGTGAAGAAAGAGGGGGGGCAAAGTTAATACCTGAATGAATAGAAGCTCTAAAAGTACTTCGTCTGAAGCCTCTTTGTTGAATTTTATCTGCAGAACACGCTGGTTATCGACACGCCAAGGGTGAGGAAGCAGACGCGCCACTATAGCAGCGTGAAAGAGGAAGAGATGCTGGAGTTCTCGGAGCTGGAGAGCGACGAGGACGAGCCGAGCAAACCCTCAACCAAGCCACGGCGGCCCCAAGACAAGACCCAGGGCTATCCCCGGTCTGAGTGCTTCAGAGTGGAGAAGAACCTGCTGGTCTATGGGTGTGTTGCAGAATTCATACTGAAAGATTGAGTTTTTTTTTTTTTTTTTTTTTTGCATAATAGAACCCAGAGAAACACAAATATGATTTTCCTTTTAGAGTCTGATGTGACCTAAATGCATTTTAAATATTGCCATTGTTTTCTACTAAAATGCACCCTAATTTGCAGAAATGTGGGACAAATCATACATGCAAATTTTATTCTGGGCCTTAATGGGTTGATTTAGGTTTTACAATGAGGGAATATTGTATTCCAATTGAAAAGGCCTGCTCTGTTGATGGTGATATTTAGAGCACCATGGTGACTGTTTAACAGGGGTGTCTTGCTGAGAGGTTCACTTTTTCCAAATTATGTACATTGAACGAGGAGACGCTTTAAAGGCTGGAAATGAAGGAAAGCATCTTCTTCTGCTTTGTATCATGACAACAAATCTGAATTGAAATATGTATGATCATCATTTATCTTTAACAACAACAACAAAAAACAAAAAAAAACAATTTTACAGACCTAAACACCCCAAATACATGCAAGGAGAAGGAAGTCCAGTTTAGTTTGCGGTGGAGGTGCAGTCAGGCTGGTGGATGGAGTTCATCGCTCAGTTAATGTGTGCATCTGTGTGTAAAAGAGCACACTAGGTAATGGATGCAGACCTGCACATGGAGTGATTTAGTAGACAGAAATCTCTGCAGTCAAGGCCATTAACACACACAGCCACTAATCAGCGCTGTCTCTAAACACGCTCGCGCACGTGTGCAGACTTCCCGGCGTGCTTATTCTGATGCGCACAAAGTGGCCTTGGAGAGCAAAGCGTTTAGCTCGCATACACACAATTCACTATTTTAAGCCTGCCTCAGACACTCACACACAGGTTAAATCCCATGAAATTCACTTTGCATGCATGCATTATTTTTTAATTTAGCTTCGAACTGCGTTTTTTTTTTTTTTTTTTTTTCTGTAAATATGACATTCAGGTGCATCCTCCAGTGCCGATTAGTTTGCACAGACCCCTTCATTTGAGTGTTTGTCAATCTTTGCTGAACACCTTAACTCAAGTTCTGCTCGTGCTCATTAACAGCCAGTAAAGTCACAAACACAAGTGCATGATACCAACTGACACACTTACTACAGATAGTGATTATCCGGCGGGTCCCGTCCATTTTCATGGCTGACTTGCGTGACGTGTGTGTGCAAGAAGAACAGTGGTGCTAGTGAGATGTCAGCGTTGTTATTGTTACAGTCTAGTCTCGTGGCCCGGGGCTGTAGGACACAAAAACACACTGTCTGACTGGGCCTGTCCCCTCCACTCAGTGCGCTGTTGTCTTTTCCCATCATCCATCTCTCCCTCCCTCCCTCGCCCTCGCTCACCATTTTACCCTCTCTAAAAAGGTTCATCGTAACACTGGCTGACATGGTTCGCTGAATATTGGGACGGGGCGGTGGAGAAAATTTTAGCGGAGGACTAGACAGTCTGAAGGATCTCGGGCACCACATCAGCCTTCAGGGTCGCCTGCTTCTCGCGCTGGTGGTGGGAGAGGGGAGGAGATGGGCTGTGAGCCATGAACGCACACACACGGATGCCCATGTGGCACTAGTTAGGGTGCCAGTAACGGTTAAATCAGCAGACTGGTAAAAATGTGCAATATAATGAGAACCCAACACGCGTGCGTGCGTCTGTGCGTGCTGGAGACTCGCTGATGTGTACTTGTGTATTTTCATGATGGATCAGGGTCATATGAGCCATTAAATGCTGTAGCGCAGAATTACAACCTGTCTGGCTAACTTAGTGAAATAATTGCCGTGCACAGTAGAACGTCTGAGACGAGAAGCACAATTACTGACGTTCAAGGAAAACACGCTGCTTTAGTTTGCTTTGCTCTGACACTTTTTTTTTCTGTTTGTAATGTATAGTTTACAAATCAGCTTCAACATCAAGAAAAATATTATGCAAGGGAGTGAAACAATAATCACCTTTGTTGTTGGCATTTTATAAATACGTGCTGATCATTATTCCGTGATTTATCGATCAATTGAGCAATCAAATGTTTTTGCTGATGTGCACAGGCTCTATGAATAGTAAAAGATGTTTTTATTTTGGTTTTATTAAGTATTGCAGGATCGGTGCTGAATACGTGCACACATACACTGACGTGCTGGTTCTTTTCCTCTTTCCTTATAGGTGGGGTAGATGGAGTGACATCTTGGCTCACGGTCGCTTCAAGCGCCCCCTGAAGGAGGCCGACGTGGAGACGATCTGCAGGGCGCTGCTGGCCTACTGCCTGCTGCATTACCGCGGAGACGAAAACATCAAAAGCTTCATCTGGGATCTGATCACACCAAGCGAAGACGGAACCACCAAGACGCTAACCAACCACTCTGGTAATGCCACACACAGTGCAGAAACGGCATATAAAAATGAAACTTCTGCCCTCACTGCCTTTTTTTTCTTTTTTTTTCTTTTTTCTTTTTCCCCCAGGCCTCTCTACCCCAGTTCCCAGAGGCAGGAAGGGCAAGAAGGGGAAGCCCCAAGCACTCCCGACCCAGCTTCCACGAGCCGACTGGCTGGCCAGCTGCAATCCTGACCACTTGCTGCAGGAGGACAGCTACAAGAGACACCTGAAGCATCACTGCAACAAGTAAGTCGCCATTAAACCTTCACATAAAACACTGTGGACGACACATGTGGAGATACAGAAATCCTGTGGAGAGCACAGATTTATTTTATTTCCAGTCCAGCACAGGAGTTAAGACCACCTCGATTGTTTCTGTGAGACACTGAAGAAATGTATCTTCTGAGTTTCATTGTGGTTTCTGGGAAGTTTCACTCTTGGCAATCGCAATACCTGTACAGTCGGGTTTATGGTTTCTTAAGCTGATCTGCATTTATTGGGATTGCTTCCTGCAGCACTGTGCTCTGTAAGAAATCATCGGTTGATTTAAAAAAAAAAAAAAAAAAAAATTAAGCTTTTCTCATGAAACAAACTGCGAAGTATCCAACAGGGCAAAGAAAGTGCAGCACAAGCGACTGCAGAATGTTGCAGAGCTGTTTCTGTAGCGATAGCTCGCTAAACAAACATATCTTTATGCCACCTTGGTCGTCTCGGTGCCATTTGCCAGCTAACGTCAGTTTAGCAAATGTCTCGCGCTTGTCTTAATGGATCATGAGGTAACACCAGAATGAGACGTATTATCAGAGAGACTCAGGTCAGGCTTCAGCATTTAAAATGGAACAGATGTTGGAGTTTATGACTCAACCTGCTGAATGGCTGCCTTCCTCCTCATCTATGGTGGTTTTCACACTGACTCAGCAGCCCACTGAGTTCGTTTAATTTTTTTTTTTTGGGAGGTGGGGGGGCAGCTGATGATTTGAACCCGGGTCTGCTGTCGATGTGACATTTGTCAAATACTGATGAAGTACAGACTCAAAAAAAATTCAAGAAGTTTAACCAGCCCTCATTCGTGTCAAAATAGTATAATGTCAGTGACAATCGTGAACTGCCGCCACATTAACACATTTTCCAAGTAATCCACGCATGCATAAGTTTTTCCATACTTAATGGGGAGTTTTGTACAAATGCAAACTGCATTTTGAGCCCCTACAAACCACGTGAACATCTTAAAGCGTGTTGATGTGTAAGTTTTGGGCTTTTAATCTAATTCTGTACCGACTTTTGTTTGCGAGAGGCGATGTGGGACGATGGATTCAGCTTTAAAAAATGCTGGTTTCAACAATCCCAACAATGTTTGTGCAGTTACAGTTAATGCACTCAGGCATATACAGGCTTTGGGTGTTTTTGGTTTTTCGGGGATTTTTTGTCTCTTGCTCAAACTGTGAGAGCTGATGATGAATCTACGTGGCGGGAAAACTTTGAAAAAGAAGTGGAGGCAGCTGAAGAGAACATTTGTATGAGAAGGTCAATGCCGTTTCCATCTCGCTCATTAAACGGCTGTGAGGTTGCTGACTTGTCTTGCTTTTGGGTTTCGCAGTGCTAAGTGTGAGTGTGTGTACAGATTTTTGATCCAGTGACAAAATGTTTTGCGCTCTTTTCATTTCATTGAATCTATCGAATACATATTGTGAGGACAGACCTTAAATTTGTACACACACACACACTCCTGTCTGTGGTCCGTGGTCTCTCCTGTCGCCGGGCAGATATGCTTCTTTGCCCTCCACATTCAATTCCAAGATTTTTTTTTTTTTTTTTTCTTTTTCTTCTTGAGGGGGAAGTTTGTTTGTTTGTGTGTGCGTATATGTGTGTGTGTGCGTATTTGTGTGTGTGTGTCTGGCTGTGTGCCAGGCCAGGTGCTAGGCAGGCAGACCTGTTGGAAGTGGGTGAAAGACACACACACACACACACACACACACACACACACACACACACACACACACACACACACACACACACACACACACACACTTGGGGGTGATTATGTGGTGCCATCTGCTAGGCTGGAGCACAGCGTTGTGTGGCTAATCAGGCCTGGCACATTGATGGATGAGCACACACAGCCTGCCAACAAACACACACACACTGCAACTTGTGATGCCATCAACACACACACACACACACACAGCAGAATGAGTTGCAAATGACTGTCTTTATACCCTCCCCCTCTCTTCACGGCCTCTCCAAACTTTCTGTTCCCTCCCATCCAGCACTGCTCCGTCCTTTCAGTTCTTCTCCTCTCTACTCCTCCCACTCATCTCCTCCTCCCAGCCCCCTCCTCTCTACTCCTCCTCCTCCTCCTCCTCTCCCTCTCCTCTCCTTCTCGGTCTTCTGCTCCAAAGGCCTTTACTGGCATTAAATCCTGGTGACAAATCTGGTGACAAATGTTTACAGTGAAGCAGATCTCCCAGATAGCGGCGTTTCCAATGTCACAAGATCAAATCTGACTCTTGCTCTCTCTGACTGAAGTGATTCATTTAACCGGGGAAGGGCGACACACTCCAAGCAAATCCTGATGCCGAACATCTGTAATTTGTATCCAGAGAAGATGACCACCCTCTTGACAGCGGCTGTACAGAACGCTGGGGCACAGTAATGAATTATAGTTTTTAGCAGCAGTATTTCAGCAGCAGAAAACCTCGGGACATTATCCATCCGAGTAATTTAAGATCAAAGATCCCCGACCCCCTTCCACAGTCTTCAAAGAAATGACCCCCTTCTTTTAGTTTACAGCACGCCCCCCAGTAAAATCCCGCCGCTGCGAACGGTCTTATCAGGGCTTCCTCTCGGAGTGAAACCTCTTTAGCGGTTTGATTTCGATGGTGGAAATTCCGACTTCACACATGAGTTTCACCAATTTCACTAGTTTTTACCGATTAAATTTCACCCGTTAGAGTCCGGCATTTTGTTTTTATAATTCAATTCTTATGTAAAAAACTATTTATCCTGCTGTAAAAATTTTTTGTTCCCATAATATTTTGAGAATTCTCCATAAAAGGTTAAGTTACAGTATTATTGTTTGACATTTATGCAGCTATTTAACTGATGGAGAAACGAATGGATAGAGTTCTGCGTAATGTTGGAAACTTGAAACGGACTTGAGATCATCTTGAACTGACTTTCCCCCTCCTTGTTTCAGAGTGCTGCTGAGAGTGAGAATGCTGTATTATCTGCGTCAGGAAGTCATAGGAGACCAGGCCGAGCGCATCCTGGACGGAGGGGACTCGAGGTGAGCAGATTCCCCGGCTTTCACGCTTTCTCTCGTCTCAGATGAGGCATGTTTTTACTTTCATTTTTAAGTGAATCGCTTCATTTTTCAGGCCTCTGTTTGTGCTTTTTCCCTTTTTTTTTTTTTCTTTTTTTATTTTAAGTATACAGAATCTGACTTTCAGTTTTCAGTTGAAACGTGCAGAGAAATACAGCGACTTGAACCGTGCTTCCTGCTCTGCATCACTGATCCAAACCACACGGTTGTGCTTTTTGTTCAGAGACGTGCTCATATTGAACAGACGTCTGTAAAACTCAAAGACTCGGGCCTAGAATTTAAGAACTGATTTCAAAACATTTTCCCTTCACCGATAGTTCCACCAATCAACATTTCTGTTTGTAAAGCCGTGCAGCTCAAAACACTTGAAAATGTTGAAATCCAGAAAGGTTTGGGTCACAGTGATTATTTGCATATTAACCCTGTCAACCAGAAGCCATGGCATCGTTCTGAGCATCACCACGCTGTGCCGCTCTACGTCTCCATTTTCGGGTCGTTTTGTGGTTTTCTTTGAACTAGTTTTCTTTTGTGTTTGTGCACTTGAACTGAAATTTTGAATGTTTCCTGGATTCAGGCTTATAATTAAGAGGTGGTCTTCGGTCGCTAAGAATTTAACATCAGACATTGTTTTTTAGGACATTTAATACAAGAAATATATTTTCAAAGCCGATGTTTGTGTCTTTAAATTGTGCAGAAATGTTTTTATTTTATTAGATTTTTAAAAAAAAAAAAATATTTTAAGATAATTTAATAACTATGTCTGCAAAATGCTCAAATCAGTAGATGCTGCTTGTAATGCGACAATAATGAAAACAGCCCGAGATAATGAAAGGACTTATTTACAATCCGATGCTGAGCAGAACATGTCCGCACCAACAAACAGCGGGCAGCTGAAGTTTCACTGATTTGGAAGTTAGACAGTACCATAAAAAGAGAAGAACAGTTTAATTTGTTTCTTACTGATTGGCAGGGTCTCACAGAGGCGTAGAAATGTTGAAGCGGGGCCTGATAAAATTTGGATTTGATGTGTTTTATTGGTAAACATGCAGTAACTGACCTAAAAAAGACAAACCCACTGTACCATGTTACAAAATACACACGCACACACACACACGCGAGCACACACACCACCCCATGCAGCACAACAATTTTCCTAGAAAACAAAATCCAGCTGGAAAGGCTTAATGTATTGAACGCATTATGAAAGTGAGTTGAGAGGCGGATATTTATATGAGCGTGTGATGAATAATTACTTAAGTATATTTTAGTCTGTTCCAGTGGCCTCTTTGGCAGGATTCTCCCTATTCTGACAGACACAACACGCAGTTCCTTCATCAGGGGAAATGAAGCTTTTCGATCACAGTTTGACCCATTTAGAAGTTTTTTTTTTTTTTTTTTTTTTTTGACAAGCTCATTGCCCATTATGATTTGGCGCAAGGCGCCGGAGAGTAGCGGCGTCGATGTTGAAGGTTAGCCGCGCTGTTCACCTTGACGCGCTCCTTCATCTCCTCGTGACAGCTCCTTCGCTGCTCCCACCATCTTTTTCTCTGTCACACCACACTTTTCTTGCCATCTGTCCATCCCTCCTCTCTCTCTCTCTCTCTCTCTCTCTCTCTCTCTCTCTCTCTCTCTCTCTCTCGGCAGTGCACTTTAGTCTCTCATCATCTCCCATCCCCCCTCTCATCACCCTGCCACCCAGATGTGAATGCATTTATAATGTGGAGCACGTGCACTCCATGTTGATCTCCTCCACCCCCCTCTGTCCCTCCCCCCCAACTCAGTGGCTACGGTGACAGGCCCGTGTGCGTGCGCGCGCGCGCGTGTGTGTGTGTGTGTGTGTGTGCAAGCGCGTGCCAGACGTGAGCATACGGGGTGCCATCGTGCCAACATATGCCAGGGGGATTTAGCATGCCAGTCTTGGCGCGCACGCGTTTGTGTGTGTGTTGCCAAGGCCGGGCATGCTGCTGTTTGCAGAGATAAGGGACTGTTTCCCTGGTTTCTTCTCTCCTCCTGTCACCCTCTGTCTTTCTGCTTCCATTGTGTATTGTACCCTTTTCTCTCCATAACTAGCTGGAAAACACCATTTTCTTTCCATAATGGAGGGCTTTTATTTATTTATTTATTCGTTTTGGTGCGGCAGCGTAGAGGAACATCCAGTAATTCCACATCGGAACTATTTGCGGTTTGTTTTGCGCGCATGAAAAAAAGCAGATATCTGGTTTTAGTGGCACGCTTGTAATTTAAAAAGTGGATTACAGCAACACCAGTAAGCCAAGAATGCCGGCAATATTTAGTTTTAAGTTTAAATCTATCCTCTATTGCTTAAATTTATTCTAAGTTGACTTGTATGCCTGGTAAAGTCCTTTAAACTCCAGCATGCCAGCAGTAAACTGTAAGAAAATACCCCAAATTTTGTGAATATTTTGCATCACATCTTTTCACCCAGATGCAGAGCAATTCTCCAGTGTTCAGATTACCTTTCCATGTTGTTTTTCCAACCTCAAAAACTGTCTGCACAAAAGCAGGTGTAGTGCCAGATTTGTGAAATAGCTTTCCATATGAACAGAAAAAAAATTTAATCCAAAAGTGATCTTCAGATGAAAATCTTTATGCTGCTGATCTTTTTCAAAAAATCGCTTAAGATTTGTTATGACATTTGACCAAAATGTCTAGTCTGTATTTAATCGATTAAACAGTACTCATCAAAATGCTTTAGAATTGAAAATTCAAATAAAAGTGCAACTGAAATGCATTTCAACATATTTATTTTTTCTTGTGTGAAAAAAAACATCTACAAGTAAAGTTGGTTGGAAAGCAATAAACTGACCAAAATCTCGAAATTCCCTAAATTCTCTAAATTACAACTGAGTTCTCTATTACTTTATACCATATAATTTCTAAGAAATAAACCCAAATACAGCTTCTACATGCTTGCCTTTAGTGACGCATGACTTCCTCCTTCTCAGTACTTTTGATTGATGCCTTTAACTCAGGGGAAGAAAAGGATTAATCGAGAGGGACAGAGAACATCAGCGTTCTCAATGACTATTTGATCATTGTTTTTGTGTGTGCCATCAATATCCGATCAGTTTGAAAGAAAAAAAAAAACAGGTTGCATAATATGGACACTTGCCTGATGAAGGCTTAAATGGAGCGATCGTCACTGCTGAATCCCTCTCATCGGTATTAATGAAAGACACAGCTATAGAACAAGCGAACGTGTGTTTCTGATGATTGGTAACAGGTGAGCATCTTATCAAATGCAATCTCCCTTTATTTCACGGTTCACCCTGCATTAGCCGAGAAAAATCCATGCAATTCACGGAAATTGTGTGCAGTGACACTCCACTGCACTCTTCAGGTCCTTTTGACCTTTGGCATTCAGTCTCTCAAATCACAGTTATTTCCAGGTTGACCTTTCCATGGCAACCAAACAGATGCCAACAAGCAGCACTTCCTGTTCACAGCATTGTTTCTTTTTCCTGAATGTGCTGCTCGTCGCCGCTCAGTGGGGGAAAAAGGACAGCCAAGAAGGGAACATTTAGATTTATTTATGTCATGCAGACACTTTGTGGATATCAAAGAGGCAGCTGCACAGCTAAAGTGAACAAGACCATAACTAGAATACAGCAGAGAGCCGAAACCGTCTGCAAGGACATTAATACTTCAATATTTTGATCTTTATCTCTGCTTGGCAGCTGACAGCTTTTAAAATTTGATTCCAGCCCAAATGGCTCATAATAAGATTTCCGCTTCTCGGTTTTCTCTCGTTCGGTTCTCCATTGAAACACAAGACCGATGCTGAGCTGGACCAAATTGAACGCACGGACAGCTTTAGTTTGATTATCGGTGACAAGACGCTTGTTCTCTCCCCGCCGCAGCGTGCTGGATGTCTGGATCCCCCAGCCGTTCCACGCAGAGGTCCCAGCTGACTGGTGGGACAGCGAGGCCGACAAGTCCCTGCTCATCGGCGTCTTCAAACACGGTAACGGACACCCACCGCCATCCTCGCACGCTGTCCGTACTCACAGATCCACGGCGGTGACACATCACACACCCACGGATAACATGTCGGCCACCATTACACACACACACACACACACACCAGTGACTCCCGGCCCAGCGAGGCATCGAGCACTCCGCCATCAGCGTGCACACACAAACACATCACACCCTCTTCTGCTGCCACCAGTTGATTGGTGTTGCCATGGCGATGGCAGTACGCAGCCGGCAGGCTCCGAGTGCTGTTGGGAGTGTGATTGATAGCTGGCTTCACCACTGGCTGCAGGCGTTTGTGTGTGTTTGTGCACGCGCTCGTGCGCACTCGCAGCGTTACAGGTGTTAATGTTGTGACGGAAGCCAACGCCAGAGATCGAATAACAGAATCTCCAGTCTCTGCTAACCGCACAACCCGTTAATCGCCATTTGCAAATGTGTTATTATCACACTGACCCACCTTTAGGTGTATGAATGTTTCTCCAGGGGACAAACTGATGAGACGTGTGTGTGTGTGTGTGTGTGTGTGTGTGTGTGTGTGTGTGTGTGTGTGTGTGTGTGTGTGTGTGTGTGTGTGTGTGTGTGTGTGTGTGTGTGTGTGTGTGTGTGTGTGTGTGTGTGTGTGTGTGTGTGTGTGTGTGTGTGTGTGTGTGTGTGTGTGTGTTAGAGATGGAGACCCTCATTCATATTAATTTGGCATAATTGTCATAATTTTTCCATCATTGCCACCTTCTATGATTCAATTAGGACACACACACACACATGCGCGCGCGCACACACAGGAATACAAAAGGGCTCACCCATAGTTAATCATAATCCTCATTCACCAGGGAGGCCCCTTCAGGGGGATGAACACACACACACGTACACTGTATGCAGACACACAAAACAACACACACACACAGAAGAGTGATGGCCTATAAAGGCCTCGATGATTAACGTTTGGCTGCAGGCTCAGAGAGGGGTGTGTGTGTGTTTGCGTGTGTGTGTGTTTGTGAGTGAGAGATGGACAGAAAGGAGGAAATGGGAATGAATGAAAGCTAAAAGGAGGTGCTGTGGTTCTTTTATTGGTGCCCTCCTCTCTTTTTCCTCCCGTCCCTCCGTCCGTTCCCTTCCCTCGGCCTCTCCTTATCGTTTACTCCTTTTATCTCACACACACTCCTCTGCTTTTCGCCCCCGTTCCTTCCCCTTTTCCCCTCCTCTCTCCTTCACAACGTGTCTCAGTAGGATCTGCACATTCTAATCTGTTCTGCCTGAGCGCTCCTAACGGACAAACACACTCACGCACAGTTCCTCACACCCACAAGCTCACTTTCACAGACACACACACTTTTTTCCTCTTCATCCTCTCTTCCTCTCTCTCTCTCTCTCTCTCTCTCTCTCTCCCCGTACTCTCCTTCTCTGACACAAATGAGCACCTGCAGGCTCACTTGGATAAGCACACACACGTACATGCACGTGCAGAACGGAGGCAAGCATTCGGCGTACACACACACACACACACACACACACACACACACACACACACACACACACACACACACACACACACACACACACACACACACAGGCTGTCTGTCTTGTCAGCAGCTGGCTCCTGGGGTCTGCCCTTCTGCTGCTGTTTTTGTCTATTCCTTCAATTAATATGGATGTTGTGTGTGCACGCGTGCGTGTGCCTGTGTGTCTGCGCGTGTGTCTGTGGGTGTGTCGGGACCGTGAGGCATCCCGCCTGTCTAGTAGCGAGTAACTTTTTTTCTCCCCACCCCCACCCCCCACCCCCCTCCTCTTCACTCATCTTTCTAGGAGTTTGTGTTCCACTGAGTGTGTGTTGGCTAACGTCTTTCACAGGGACGTTTTCAGATGGACGTGGAGTTTCTAGCCTCCTGCACCTGCAGGCGTGGACTCCAGGCCTGGTAGGCGTCGCACTCACGTCTTTCTCTTTCCCCTTCAGGCTACGAGAAGTACAACTCCATGCGAGCCGACCCCGCCCTGTGTTTCTTGGAGCGAGTGGGCATGCCAGACGCCAAAGCTATCGCCGCTGAGCAGAGGGGCTCCGACATGATGGCAGATGGTGTTGAGGGGTAAGAGAGCAAGCAGGCTTTGCTGACCAAAAAGCAGCTCTTTACTCTCAAGTCCTTGTAGTTTTTGTCTGTGTTAAGTCCTTGTCTCTGGTGTTGATTAGTCACAATGCAATGCCTTTTCCGTTTTGTTCTCTTTAGTGGCACTTGCTTTAGAATTAGGATCTCTGTAGGCCCTTTGTCCCTGAAATAGAAAATTTTAATTAAAGCCACTGAAGGAGCATTTTTGAATTGATTTCTTTGCTTCATTCTACAGTGAGGATGAAGATCCAGAATATAAGCCACTGCGAATGCCTTTCAAAGATGACATGGATGATTTTACCAACTCTCCCCTGGATGACAAAGATGACACCGTGGAGGGCGAAGCCGAAGGTAAACAAAATATAAATATCTATGATGAGCGTCCACATTGGGCCATTGCAGTGTTTTAGTATAAAAAAACAAGTCTGTTTAAAGGAAAATGGGGCAAAGCTGGTCAGAGAAATGAGCTTAGGATACCTAAAGTGATGATCATGCCTGTTTTCTTGGCTGTCCTGTAGCCAAATCAGGTGAAAATGGTCAAGCTGGGCCTGCTGTGGGCGGATCTTCAGGCTCCACCGAGCGTCTCTATTGGCCGGCTGCCTCGGCTCTGACAGCTCGCCTGCGTCGCCTCATCACGGCCTATCAACGCTCGAACCGAAGAGAGCAGCTTCGCCAGGAGGCAATGAACCGACCCGATGGCCGGCGGCGCCGACGCAGGGAGTTCTTGCCTTCCATCGCCATGGTTACTGAAACGGGAGGAGGAGCGACTTTCATCCAAGATGGAGCGGGGGTGTTCATGACAGACGGAAGCCCGTATTTGGCTAAAGGAAGTGCCTACTTTGCCAAAGGTGGACAGTTCATGCCAGAGGCATCTCCAGTAATGACTGCCAGCTCCCTGATGACTGATGGAGCCATGTACTACAAAGAGAGAAGACAAAGGTAGTGTTGCATTCAATACCACATTAGGTGTTTAATGACTGATATACAGAACAATAAAAATACTGGTTCTACTCTCCCTTAAAATCCCAGAAATATGCTGCACATGTAGCAAGAAATGAAATCTCATGTTAGTTTTCCTTTTCTCTCATTTTCTCAGATGGACGCGACGCGAAGAAGCCGATTTCTATCGTGTTGTTTCTACTTTTGGAGTTGTCTACGATACGCAGCATCAGAAATTCGATTGGTCACAATTCAGGGCTTTCGCTCGACTGGACAAGAAAACAGACGAGAGCCTGGAGAAATATTACTACTCGTTCATCGCCATGTGCAAACGAGTTTGCAGAATGCAGATCAAGACTGACACGGGTATGAGGAGAAAAGTTCTGTATTGTGCAGAAGTTCAAACACTGAAAAACACATTCAGAGTTGCATAATCGTTCATTGTTGTTTTGTTCGTCTTTTCAGAACTACCTGACCCGACCCTGATCATCGACCCGATCACGGAGGAGCGTGCCTCTCGCACTCTGTACCGCATTGAGCTGCTCCGCCGTATCAGAGAGCAGGTACTCCCTCATCCGCTGCTCTCCGAGCGCCTCAAGCTGTGCCAGCCCTCCCCGGACCTCCCCGAGTGGTGGGAGTGTGGTCGGCACGACCGGGACCTCCTTCTGGGGGCCTCCAAGCACGGCGTGAGCCGCACGGATTATCACATCCTCAACGACCCGACTTTGGCCTTCCTGGAGTCCCATCAGCGCTACACCGGCCAGCGCGGCGCCGGCACCACCGCAGGAGTCCCGGCGGAGGTGACCAAGGCTGGAATGGAAGCGGCAGAGAACTCCTCCGCTCCGCTCCTCACCCCCGCGGAGCTGGCGAGTGCTGCAGCTGCTGCCAAGATGGCCGTTCACGCCGCTAAGGAGGAGGCGGGAGAAGATAAGGACGTGAAAATTGAGGAAGGCAAAGAGGAGATGGAGGTGAAAAAAGAAGCTGAGGGAGGAGATGCCAGTGACGTTCCTGTTCCCAAAACTGAAACTCCAGATGAGCAGAAGGAAAATGAAGCGGAGGTAGCAGAAGTGAAAACGGAGGCTGCGGCTTCACCGAGGGAGGAGGTCAAGAAAGAAGAGGAGGCCCAGCCCCGGGTGCAGAAAGAGGAGCAAGAGGCACAGAAGGAGGAACAGAGCGCTGACGAAAACAAGCCTTCACAGACAGAAAGTGATCAAGACAAAGATGTGACTGAAGAGAAGAGTACAACCGACTCTGCCGGCGACGGCAAGGAGACGAGCGCGGAGCTCCCGGCGCCTCCAGACTCTTCTGCTAAAGCACAGCTGCAGAACAAGCCTGCAGAGGAGCAAGATGTGGAGGAGAGGGAGAACCCGGAGTCCCCCAAATCTCCGAAGTCCGCGGAAACCGTGAAGAGCCCGGAGGAGGAAGAGGAGGAGAGGCTGGATGAAGACGACAAGTCAGAGAAATCCTCGCAGGCTGAAGGTAAGCTGAAGGTTTATTAACTCAGCCTTTGCTTGGAGGTATTTGAAGTCACTGATATTTAAATTTAGCGGCAGGACAAGAATCTCATATCAGTTATGTTATTTGCCCTTCTTGCTGGCCTCCTTGCTGACCCCACACTCGGTCACAGACCTATTTCTGGTGTTTCCCCTCCTGACTCGTCAGCGCTTTAATGAGCCTCCGTTCCAGGGGCGAGAGAGTAAAATGAGTTGAGATCCCTTGACAACTATTTGGAAGCTCTTTTTAATTAAGAGGTGCAACCTGACGTTACCTTCTTCTCTTCACAGCGAGCGCCGCGTCGGAGCAGAAGAACTTCGACGAGGAGAGCATTGCGTCTCTGAGCACGTCGGCCCGAGACGAAACCAGAGATGGATTCTGCCCCGATGATCTGCCCGAAACCTCGGCGCTGCAGGCCTTACAGGACCGCACCTTTGCCTTCTCATTCTGGCCAAAAGTGAGTTGGATAATTGTGGTCAGTGTCAGGTAAAGATGACCGGCACTGAAATGTCTCATATGTTCACAGCAAACACAGACTCTGCAGTCTGCTTCTGCTTGGCCGTATTTAGTTTTAGTCAGGTCAAGAAGTCAAACCTGTAAAGATTTGCCATTTTAGCTCATAACCTTCAAATGCTTAAACTTTTTCTTCCGTCCAAACTCTTTTCAGTTATTTTTCCTTTTCCAGTAAACTGAGTGATCTTTGTGCTCGGACCTTTTAACAGTATCCAGTCGAGCTCTGTAGAGCCGTGATAAGCATTTACACTGTCTTTTATAGACCACATAAATAATCAGAAGCAGCCACGTAGTAAATGCTTATTGAGGGAAAAAAAAAAAACTTTTATGGCTGTGAACCACATTTAATATCAAACATGTGTCCAAGTGTTTACTGGGTGGTAGCCTGCTCAGCAGAAATAAAGGGAAACAGTTCGAGTTTTGTGTTGGAGTCGGAGCAACAGTGTGTCCAGAACTAAATGAATTAGACCTCTGAAGATGTCTTCAGGCTGACCCTGCAACCCGCTAATAGGGAAGGAGATTACCAGAGAGATTAGATAGCCTTGAAATTTCAGCTAAAACGACCGGGAGACGGGGAACCTCTGATCTGTGGGGAGATTTGATGGCATGTCACCAAACCGTGAGAGGCGTTTTGTTTTCCTCCCAGGAGGAAATGCAGCCCGTCCCTTGTGATTCCAACCCGGTTCCGTCGTTAACGCCGATGTACCACAGACTCAAACATGTTCTGGAAGTCAACGCAACAAATCGGTTTCAGTGTTAAATAACGGCGCCATAAATTTACGTGAACGTCGAAGGTGCCAAGTTTAGAACAGCAGAAGACAAAAAAATCCTGGATGTCCACCGCTAACCGAGTGTCGCAGTAGAACTGACGGAATGACTCATCTCCTCTGTCTCTCCCTGCGCAGGACCGAGTGATGATCAACAGGATGGATAACATCTGTGAGGCTGTCCTGAAGGGCAAGTGGCCTGTCAACAGGCGCCACATATTTGACTTCCCGAGCAACCTGTTGCCAGGGCACGGCTCCACGGCAACCGCGGCGGCCATAGCCACGGCGACGGAGAGCCCGCTGCAGAGGCGGAGCCTGGCCGAGCTGACGATGGCTGGTATCCACACGCCGTACAGCGGGAGCGAAGACAAAACACTATCACCACAGGTCCACGTGAGTGTTGGTGCTCATGAACAGTAGCTCAGAAAGTCAGATGTTAACAGTTTGATGAGATGCTAGCTAAGCCCACTGTCATTTTGTTAAATACCCCATTAAATAAAGTCCTTTTCTATAGATGTGTTGGAAGACACTTATATGTTGTGCCTCAAAAATGACAAGTTCCTTTTTTCTTGATAGTGGAACAAAATGAAACGCAAAAATAAATCATGTTAATCAAACAGCAATGCGACATTGTTTCTAGTGGTCTTTTAATGATGCTGCCGTCAGTGTCTCTGTTGCTGATTGTCACTTTCTGTTGACCTGTACGGTCCAGGAGGACGCTCTGAGCCTGACAGTGCCTCGACAGAGGAGGAGGAGGAGGAGAAAGATTGAGATCGAGGCGGAGAGGGCAGCCAAGAGGCGTAACCTGATGGAGATGGTGGCTCAGCTCAGAGAGAGCCACGCTGCTGCCGAGTCCCAAAACCAGGCCATAGACCTGACCAAGGTACTCACACGAACGAGGACTGAGCCATCTTCGACATGCAGGTTTATTCAGATGTCTGTCTTCGAGCGTACTGACTGAAATCGTATTCGCCCATCAGGGAATGCATCATCACCACAAGGCCTCTCCGTCACTGGCTGGCTTCCCCAGCGCCCTGGTGACAAACCCCTCCCTCAAGGCCCAGATGGAGCTGTTGCAGCAAGCTCCGCCCTCTGCACACAGAGCCAACGGTTCGCTGGAGGCCGACCTGCCCCTCATGAAAAGGAGGCGTGGCCGCAGGAAAAATGTGGAGGGCCTGGAGCTGCTCTTCATGAGCAACAAGAGAGCAGTAGGGGTGCGTAGCCAAGCAGGGGTCACGCATTCTCTCTCCTGCAGACGTGTGTGTGTGTGTTAAATTAATTTGATTATTCGCCTCGGGTGTTTTTTTTAGGATGATGCTGACGGGGCAAAGGTCTCAGGTGTGGAGGGGGTCCAGGAGGCTGCACGTACCCACAGATCTCTCACCGTCCCCGAGCAAAGTCCCAGTGCCAGATCTCTTGCCTCTGGCAGTCTGGAGGAAGAAGAGGCAGCGGTTTCCAACAAAGAGCTGGGAGAGTGGCTGAGGCAGCACCCGACATACACCATGGACATGGCTGGATTCACACCAGTAATTCCTACTTAGTAGTTCCCCTTCATCTTCACCTTTTATTTCATTACTGTTGTACATGTTCAAAGCTTTAAGACAGATTATCTCTTAATAGAGATTTCCCATGAATAATTCCTGCTCCCCTCCCCCTGCAGGTATAGAAGCCACAAGTTCTCACATCTGCCTTTGTTTTTTATCCTTTTTTGGTTTTTTTTCCCCAGAAGAGCGAGGACTTGATGCTCTCTCAGTTCTCTAAGCCTAAACAGAAGCGCCACCGCTGTCGGAACCCCAACAAGATCGACATCAACACCCTGACCGGGGATGAGAGAGTGCCGGTGGTCAACAGACGAAATGGACGAAAGGTGGGCGTTAAAGACAGCAGACGTGTGGTGTCAGTGCCGTCCTCTGGATTATTTTCAATCCAAAACTAATGAATGTCGTCTTGTTTCTTAGATGGGCGGAGCCATGGCTCCGCCGATGAAGGAGCTTCCCAGGTGGTTACTGGAGAACCCGGAGTTTTCCATCGCTCCAGATTGGACAGACATCGTCAAACAGTCGGTTAGTAATCACTAAATAGCAGCTGCCTGAACTGTCTCCAAGCTGAACGGCCTCAAATGAAAATTGGTCGTAGTTAAAACTCTCCAAAACCATCTGTCAGATATTCAGTTGTGAACTTCGGCCAGTTTAATAAGCAGAGGTCCTCATTCGCACAGGGATTCCTCCCAGAAGCCATGTTTGACCGCCTCCTGACCGGCCCGGTGGTCAGAGAGGAGGGCACCCGCCGCCGAGGGCGCCGGCCCAAGTCTGAGATCGCCAAGGCAGCTGCCGCCGCACAGGCAGCGGCGGCGGCTCAGGCCGCACAGGCGTCGCTGGCCTCTGCTGCTTCATCTGCAGGTAAACTCCCCGTCACACGCCACTCATCTTCTGTTGTGCTTCACACCGTTCAGCCAGTCCCAGCAGAGTTTGGGGTGAAGACAGGACAGGTCGCGTGTCACGTTAACGCCTGCGGGCAATTTAGAATTACCAGTTAACCTCAAACCTGCAGTTTTTCAACTGAGGAAACCAGAGTACAGAGAGAAAACCCATCACACACCGAAGGAGAACATGCAAACCCCACACTAGATTCAACCTGAGGGAGTTCTCACTGTGAGGCGGAAACGGACGCAGTTTAACGTCCAGCTCATCAAAGGAAGATAAACCACAACCTAGAAAGGAAAAAAAAGTTTGAAGTGAAAGCAAGACTAACTTAAATTCATATAGGATGCTGTGTTTGCTCAGACTTTTCAGTGAAAATGTTGAAGACATTGGCATTTAAATGTTATTATTGGTCAGCATGGAGTAAAGTGCAACTTCTGATTGGAAGCAGGAACATTTTCTTCATCCATGTGAACTTAAGGACTCAGTGAATTTAATGTTTAAATGCTTTGACACATTTGAAATGACTGTTTTCTGTAACTGAAAATCCAGAAAGGTCAGGCTAAGGACTTTTCTTAATTAATTTATTTGGTCTTGAGTACATCAGGAAATTAGATTTTAAATTGTGTTGGATGCCATCAGATTGGCTGTGTGGAGTTCTCTGGTGTGTTTATCTATCAAACCCAGAACTTTCCCATTTTGCAGTTTCTCATGAACACAAGGTTATGAATTATAAACTAAGACCCCTGTTTGGAAAAAAACGAGACAACTTTGATATCGTTGACACATTACACGAACTGCGATTTGTCAGAGTGAAACCAAAGCCTCGACTGGGAGCTCGATGTCATTCCATTCTGATTTATTCACCGCTCACTTGTGGGTTCCTTCTTTCTGCAGAAGCAAACGTGTCTTATAGATTTTTGCGTTGATGACAGGAATCAACTGCCTGAAAAGATTCAGTGGAGGGGAAAAAGGTTTCGTTCTAACTTGGATGTTTTCTCGCAGTAAAGGTCACGGAGCTCAGCGTTAACCCCGTCTGTGTGTGTTTGTCTCCCCGCAGGAGGCATCAACCCTCTGCTGCTGAACAGCCTGTTTGGTGGGATGGATCTGTCGTCTCTCCAGAGCCTCCAGTCTCTCCAGCTGGCCGCCGGTCTGATGGCCTTCCCTCCTCCCACCGATCCCAAGCAGGCCGCCGCCAGCGCCGCCGCCGCCTCCATGCTGCCCCTCATGCTGCCCGGCATGGGCGGCCTGCCCAACATGGCCGCCGCCCTCCCCAACATGTTCAGCCTCGGCGGGCTCTTCGGCGGCAACCTGGCGACGGCGGCGGCCGTCAGCGCCGCGTCCAACTCCGCCGTCTCCGCCGCGGCCGGCAACACAAACGGGACGCTGGAGGGCGAGGCGGCGGAGGGCGACGAGGCGGAGACTTCGAAGAGGAAGAGGGAGGAGGAGGAGGAGAGCCAAGAGCGAGAAGCCGCGGAGCAGGAGGAGGGCGAAAGCGAGGAGGGCGTGAAGAAGTCAAAGAAGAAGAAGATGGAGAAGGAAGGAGAGGGTGGCGCAGAGAAGATGGAGAAATCCCACGACGTGAGCGCTGCCGCTCAGATCCCCGCTGCCGACTCGTCGGCCGAAGCCTCCATCAACGGCGACGCCGCGGCCCTGCTGGCCGCCGCCGGCATGTCCGCCAATTCCCTGGCCTTCAACCCCTTCCTCCTCTCCACCATGGCCCCCGGCCTCCTCTACCCCTCCATGTTCCTGCCTCCGGGCCTCGGGGGGCTCAGCCTGCCCGGCTTCCCCACCGCCTCCACCCTGGCCGAGCTGCAGAGCGCCATGGCCGGAGCGCTGGGAGGCGGCGTCCTGACCCCCAACCCTCCCCGGAGCGAGGAGGGCGACAAGAAGGGGGAGGCCAAGGCCACGGGAGGGGCAGCGGAGGAGGAGGAGGACGAGGAGGAGGAGGAGGAAGATGGAGGAGGAGAGAGTGACTTGGCGGAGGAGAGGGAGGCGGCAGCGGAGGCGAGAGGCGAGGCTGAGGATTCAGCCGTGGAGGATGGTGGGATGGTGGGAGAGGAGGAGGAGGCGGCGGCCGCGGCAGCGGCGGCGTCTCCTCAGAAGGACAAAAGCGACTGAAATAAAACACAAAAGTGACTGGCCTTGGACATTTCCTCACCTCTGACCTCCTCCCTCGACTCCCCCCCTGCCACGTTTACACACCTCCACCAGAAATATCCAAACTAAAAAAAAAAAAAAATCCTCTTTTCTTTTTTTCTTTTGTTTTTGTTTTTTCCTTTTTGCGTTGTTGATGATTTCTCTTTCACCATTTGTCGTTTTATTATTTGGCCAGGTATATTTACTATGCGTCAGAGAGGACGAGGTGTGTGTTGTGTTAAGTTAAATCTCTCTGATCGATAGTGTAGTCAGGGAAAATCCTCACAGCCGCTCGCCCAGAGCTCGGCTCTTCTTTAAAGACTGTTCCTTTCTCTCTGGTTGGCCTCCGTGCGCTGTGGAACCGCAGCGCGCCACTCTTCTCTCACAATCCCACAAATAGGACTTCACAAGGTTCCAATAGTTTTATTATTATTATTAATATTATTATTGCTGCTTTCAGCTATCAAGTCTTTATTGTTATGTTTTTGCCGCCTCCTTCTTCATATGGACCGTTTTTGTTGTTGGCAGCGTCTCATCAAAGCGAAGAAGAAAGCCCTTCTTTCTTCCATCAGTTCTCGATTGCAAAGAAAACAGCATTACAGCTCATCTGTCTGTCTGGCGAAGCTGCTGCAAAAGAAAAGGAATTGTGGGTAATGTCGTCGATTGAGCTGTTCTGTGTCAGAGCAGGCTTTTTGTTTTTAAGTTCTCACATATCAGACCAGGTAGACTCGAGGAGGAATCCGAAACCAGGCTGGCCTAAAAACTCAGTCTCACACACTGCTGACAACATACACACTCATATTCCAACACGTACTTGATCATGAGCTTACACACACACACACACATACATGCATTCAGGTGGCCACCACTACACACACACACACACACAAACACACACACATTAACAACCTTGTCCGTCATGTGACTGTTTCTGGCTCGTCCCAGCAGCTGTTTGATCTCTTTCTTGTTTTGAGTGTGTGTGTGTGTGTGTCTGAACCAATACTGTTGAACCCAGTCCCACACTGAATACCCGTCTCTTAGTCTTTCCACTGCCTTGTCTGAATCCTGCCTCCGCCCGTCGAGGCGGCCGGCGCAGGATCGCACGGCGGCAGGCGGGCTGGGTCTGCCGCCGATCAGGCCTCCTGATTGGTCGGCGCCGCGCCGCCTGAACCGGCCTCCCTCGTCGACACGGAGGCGTCCGTGAATGGATTCAGAGCGGCAGTCCACACAGGAATGTGATGTTTCAGGTTTATTCTCTGACAAGAGGCACATGAGATGGTTGTCTTTGTTTTCTTTATTTCTCTCTCCACGGTTGCTGCCGCCGAATGAAATCCTCCTGACTTTCTTTTCCTCTTCACACGCGCTAGTTTCAGACCAAGTGCTGCTCTCTAGTGATCTTCTCTTGAAAGACTGTTGCTCTAGTCACACACACTGACACCAGGCCTGGCCGAAACAGGACTGAGAAACATTTTCATCAGAGTTGGATATTTCACAAGTTTCTATATGAAGTGCAACTCTGGTCGCCGAGTAAGTTTTTATGTTTTTCCTTTTCTTTTCTTTTTTTTTTAAATACTTGAAAAGTGCGAGCGGTGCTTGATTTGTTTCCATTCCCCGAGGCCAGTTCAAGCGTCCGAGATAAATCAAGCGCCGCGAGTGATTCAAATATTTGAAAGTACATTAAACACAGATACACACACACACACACGCACACACACTCACACTCACTGTGGCCAGGTCGTTTTAACATTTGCTATCACAGCCAGCCCAGCAGATGCAGAGAGGGGCCGATCGCGCTGGGAGACACCTTCCTCCCCCGTCAGAGATCCACAGTCTCCTCTCTTAACGCTGAGACAGCAATAACCAAGGCAGCTTTTGAATGTTCCAACATTACTCTCCCAACACACACACACACACACACGCAAACACCAACACACACACTATATAAATAACCACAAGTGTCGTATGAATAGAAAGCAAACTAAAACTGTAAATGATGACAAATAAGTACTGCAATCAATTTTGTCTCACTCTGTTCCTGTTGATGCACTGGTGTTAAAGAGTTAAAATAATCAGGTACCTTTATTACTTAGCTACTTTTCTTGAAAAAAAAAAAATGGACATTTTGTTACTTTTAGCCAGCAAGCTGAAGAGCATTACCTCAAAATTCTTATCTAGCCTTGAAGTTTACAGACATACCATGTAAATGTTTTTTTTCCTCTTATTTTGGTGTGTGTCTTTTGTTTTATTTTTTTTTTGTTTGTTTTTTTTTTGGAGACATCATGTATGATGAATTGTAGCTATGATGCTTTTAATAAAAGTGAATCATGATATTCGCCTAGGAAACCAACTCTCGGCCTGCATCTCGTTATTTTTAAAACGCAACATTCACATCAATGCAAAGTACGAGCCGAATGCGCTCAGTGTTGTTTTTACCAACTGGATTCTCACCTGTAGTTGGATAAATGCCTTCACACCAATGAAATAATGCTGTGAGGAAATGTGAGATTTTTAATTTTTTGCTTAGTGAAGTTTATTCCCCTTCTTGAACAATGAAGCAACCCCAAAGCATGATGTTGCCACCACCATGCTCCACCACAGATCATGAAGTGTTAAGTACTTCTTTTGAGTTCTGGCTGCTTGCTTTTTTTTTTTTTTTCGTAATTTTACATCGGTTTGCATTCAATAGTGTAGGTTTCACAGACTTCCTATTGGATTGCGAGTTCTCTCTCACCGTCACTCCATCAAAAACACAAACGCCACCGGAGGCCTGAAGATGAATGTTTTATCTTCCTCCACAGCCGATGATTCAGCAGCCTTTACACTGAAGCACTGCTCTTAAAGCGCAGACGTGCCTGAGGTCATATGGAGGCCTGACTCATGTAGTACAATAAAAATGACTTCAGGCATTGCTGAAAGCTCTGAGAGAGCGGCTGACTTAATAAGAGACGTGTATTCGTTTTTTTCGAGTGATTTTTGCGCCAATCAGATCCGTTTCATCGCACGGTGAGTGAAAGAAGAGGCACACAGCATTCTGAACCGCGAGTCTGAGAGGCCTTTCAGCGGCCTCTAGAGGCCCCGGTGGCCTTTACATGCCATCAATCCAGAGTGGAGAAGAGGCAGGGTTGTTTCTGTCTTTTTTTTTTTTTTTTTTTTTTTTTTTTTAATAAATTAAGGTGTTTTGGATAGATGTGGATTTTGTGGTTGAAGAACTGTGTTGAAACTGTGTCAGCATTAAAAAGGAAGACAAGAGTCGAACACTGGAGGTCAAGTGGAGGTGAAAGAAGAGTGTGTGTGTGTGTGTGTGTGTTTGTGTGTGTGTGTGTGTGTGTGTGTGGTGTGTGTGTGTGTGTGTGTGTGTGTGTGTGTGTGTGTGTGTGTGTCCACGCCAACCAGCCATCAGAAATGGCCTTTCTCCCGCTGGAGCTGCTGACAAAACATAAACTGACAGCCAGACCCCAGTCTGTGTGTGTGTGTGTGTGTGTGTGTGTGTGTGTCTGTGTCTGAGTCTGTGTGTGCGTGTGTGTGTGCCTGCACGTATTTGCATGCATATTTACGTACCCATATTATGAGGACTCCTCATCTTTGTGGGGACAGAAATGCAGTACCTATCAGTAGAACCCAGCTAATATTTATTAGAATTCATAATTTCAGGTTTGACCAGGATAAAAGGAAACACAGAGTAGTTCTAGTAGAATTTACAGCACTAAAAATATAATAATAGTAATGTTATATACACTTCTGTAGACAAAATGTGTCTTAAAATAACTTCAGTTCCACTTGTGTTGTTGGTTGTTTTGAATTCCTTTTTTCCACAGTAAACCTTTGGACGGCTTTTGTTGTGAGTCACACGGATGATAGCTGGAAATGCTGAAAATGGGAAAGGAAGAGATGCCCTGGATGGCAGAAACACACCGAGGATGAGTGTGTCATGAGTGACATTCAGTTTAGTGGCAGGACTGAAGGCTGTATAGTGTAAAACTGTAACACTGTAACAGCATACAGCGTGTTGAAAACAAAGTCAATGGAACGTCCTCACTCGAATAGTAATATGAAATATGAAGGGTGTGTGTGTGTGTGTGTGTGTGTGTGTGTGTGTGTGTGTGTGTGTGTGTGTGTGTGTGTGTGTGTGTGTGTGTGTGTGTGTGTGTGTGTGTGTGCGTGCTCCAGACAGACGTCAGGCCTAATCGCCTTGCTGGAGGAAGTGGGACGTGAAATCCACCAGCCGCCGCCACACACACACACACACACACACACACACACACACACACACACACACACACACACACACACACACACACACACACACACACACACAGAGTGAACTACTAACCCCATGTGTAGTCTCGTCTTCTACCCTCATTCCTCCTTCCAAGAATTAAAGAATAAAAAAAAAAAGGGCAGCTCGTCTTCACCCCACGTCTCTCCACTCTATCAAGAGTCACTGTTAAAATCTGAAAATCGCACAAATCGCATCATTTTCATGAGGACATCCCATCAAGCAACGCTCCACAGGCCGCCCACAATGTAAACACTATCAGTTTTCTGGAGCCGTCATGAAGCCATCGTACTTGTTGTTTCTCATCGTTTTTCGATAAATGGAGCAGCCGAGGGAAACTCCGCGTTCGGCAGCCTGGTCTTCACTCAGAAGCAGCTCAGCTGGCACCGCGTTTCTGTTTGGAGCGATTGTTTCTCATTGTCTTGCCAGCCGCCGCTCTGCCAGCGAACTGGTTGAGAATTTGTCCAGATTAGCGAATATCCAGCCTTATTGCCCAACATACCGAACACGGTCCTGATAATAATCCAGATATCAAATCAGCGGGAAAAGAAAATCTACATTAAAAAGGGCACTAAATCCAATTATTGCACTGAGCTCGTAGTGGAGAATGCTGCAGACTCAAGTCTAATATGCTCTGTCCAATATGAGGAAAAATAAACAGAAAGTGCTGATCTGAGTGAGATGGAAAAGTAAATTCCATTTAACCTCCAATTACAGAGCGCAGTTGTACAAACTGGGCCATGTTGTGTGGCCTCTAAGCCCAGTTTGTCAAGTCAAGTCAGTAGTCAAGGCAATGTGATGCCGGAAGACGGATTTCTACAGAATCACCGGTTTCAAATCCACTTTCCACCGTTCATCACATTTATCCGGACACACAAACACACCGATCACCATCGCTGCCACTCAAGATGTTCGCTCTCGCGTTTTGGAGCGACTTCAGGTTCAGTGTTTCTCTCAAAGATTCTTCGGATCAAATCGTCAACCAAAACATTGGAAGATGACCTGCCGTGTGTGTGTGTGTGTGTGTGTGTGTGTGTATTTCTGGCTTGTCCGTTCACATAGGAACCCTGTTGTCTGTTGTGGCTCCGAAACAACCTCTGAAGCTGTTCCCACTTCGTGCCATTTCCACAGATGGAGGGCAGCAAGGGAGGCCAAGCAGCTTCAACACAAACCTCTTTTTAAGTGGAGGATAATGACTGAAGCTCTCATCAGACGTCTTCAACCTCAACAAGAACAGCGGCACTACTGGCACAGACTAAACTGTTACGTTCTGTGACTTTGTGACAGCTTTCAGGAAACCTCTGCTCCAGGCACACTTTCGATACAGTTTGATTACGGATTCAAAAGTTTGCATCGCTAATCTTCCTCTTTATTGTTGAAGTACTTCCTATTTTTTTTGGCACAAATGGAACAGCTGGAAGCAAGCAGTGTAAGGAAAAGCAGCTGTTCCATTTCTCAGTTCAGCATTTCCCGAGGTGATTAAAGCGAAAGAAGGAGGGAGCGTTGAGAATCGCCCAATTTAAAGGCTGCAGAGGAGCGTCATGGACAGGCCGACATATCGCCACCAGTCGGTGTGATCCGACGTAGTTTGGCATCATGCGGACGAGCATTAAACATCACTGGAGCACTTCAGCCAGGGACGGGATGCGGCGGCCGTATCAGGCCCTCATTTCATCCTGGTGGCTTCGTGCTGAACGTGTTGATGGCACGAGAAAACCTGTGGAGGGAGACGAGACGCTAATGTGGGAACAGTTGGCAGGGAAGGAAAGGAGACACGGGAGACCAGCTCCAGGTCATTTGAAGGAGGAAGAGTTACTCAGACTTTTTAACAATATGCTGTGAAATTCGGTGCCATTTTGGCCCGATTTACACTCCAGCAGATCATATTTACCGGTGTTTTTTTCTGAGGTTGAATCGAAAAAGGATTAAAGAGGACTAGAGTAGTGACTCTGCTCTGGATAAAGTCAATGATGAAAGCGAACCAACTCAAGAAAACGAAGCGTTCCAGCTGTATTATTAACAATAGCTTCATCCAATAAGACTCTTTCATAGTAGAAGCGAGTGAATAATAACAAGTTGAACAGGCCCGACGCCTTCAGAAGTAACATAAAACACGGTGGAAACGATACAAAAGGCAGACTTCAATGGCGGCAGGCGGCAGGCCCGGCCCTCGCCGCCTCACCCTTTCATCTGTGTTATTGGTTCCTGTGAACGTGTGAGCGGGTCTCTCCTGTCCAGATGAATCTCTCTCCACTCGGCTGGATGTGTCACTTCCTGCTCTCTGCGGTTGTCATGGAGAGGCCAGGGCTCCGGCGATAAAGAGCCATCTGCCGTCGGCATGACCACCTACAGCCCAGCCGCCATCATGGCAGCCGTGATTGATAGCCCCCAGAGAGTGACAGAGAGAGTGGAGGGAGAATATGATAAAAAGGGAAGAGGAGGAGGAGGAGGAGGAGGAGGAGAGGAGCAAGTCAGAGGGTGTGTGAGAGAGGAGGAGAAAGAAGAAAAGGAAAAGAGGAGGAGAGTGAAAGAGACAGGTCCAGATGTCCCCCTGTTTGCTCTGGGGGTTTAACTCTCTCTCTCTCTCTCTCTCTCTCTCTCTCTCTCTCTCTCTCTCTCTCTCTCTCTCTCTCTCTCTCTCTCTCCATTTCTTTTTCTCTTGCCCTCCCCTCTTTCTCTCTCTCTTTCTCTTCCTTTCTCTCTTTCTTTTTCTCCCTCTCTTCCTCTCTTTCTCTCTCTCTTTCTGTTTCCAAGGGAGACAAATGGCAGAAACATAACATCGAAAGCCAGTGCATCAATTGCCTTCTCACACACGCGCGCGCACACGCACACGCACACGCACACGCACGCACGCACGCACGCACGCACGCACACGCACACACACACACACACACACACACACACACACACACACACACACACACACCATAATGGCATCCATTCAACCTCACTTCCTCCTCCGGTTGAGAGGCGGATGTGTCTGTATCTGTCATAATGAGCGTTTTGCTGCAACACTTGAACTCCGTCTTTGTGATTTTAGGCGATTTGAGGAGCTCCGCTCAGATCTGGCAGATCGGAACGTACAGGCAACAGTTTGAGTGTGTTGTAGCAGTGCCTGCTGGCTGTCGCCAGACGGATGAAATAATCTATGACTCAAGTAAAAAGATGAGCATTATTTCATGTTGTCGTCAACAGCCATTAACTGAGGCCATCAGGCTTCATCTTTATTGTTATTAAAGCTAAATCTGAGAGTCATTCTGTTTGGCCCAAGATAAATCAGTTGAGTTTTAGGACTAAAGCACAAAACAAGACACAGTATATACAAATCAGACAGACAAACAGCCATTCAGGTCATTGGTTATATTCAAACGCACATTTCTGGATGTGCACAGAACGGCCTCCGCTCCCAACCTGGACTCAAACCGGGGACTTCCTCACTGTGAGATGAGAATGCTACACTACACTGCATCACCTCAGAGCTTACCGGCCCAGTGATAAGAAAAACAGAGCACTCATTTTTTCCCCCCTCTTTGTCTCTGTAAACGTGAATGTCTCCATTCAAACGTTCCGCCAAAAATGAGTCACTGTGGCTTTTTTAAAAGACGCGCTAAGAGCAGGACGGAAGACTCTCAAGAGCTACGGCCACTGAGCTCGTAATAAACCCGAGAGAAGCTGCTGATTTGTTGTTTTTAGACGCCTGCAGTGAAAGGTAGGGGTGAAGGTGGATGGATGGGTCCACACGTCTGAAACCGGAGAGCAGGGTTTGTGTTTCAAACAAAAGCCTCATTTGTCCTGCTGCGCGCCCTAATTTGATCCAGTTCGCCAGTTTTTTTTTTTTTTTTTTTTTTTTGCTCCTGATTCATCATCGACTGAGGAATTCCAGTAACGGACTGGGTAAGACGAGCGGCCGACACCAGCGCTGAGAGCAGCTGGGCGCGTTCCCGGAAACGTGCGGCTGCCGCCGCGCCGCCACATTTTTCACTGTGACGACGACCTTCATCTCTCGGAGGTGACTCATGACAGCTTCAGCCGCATTATCTCATAATTCATTCCAGATTAAAACCCAACGCCGATGCAATGTCTCCCTGCCGCAACTGAATACGTTTTTATATATATATATATATATATAAAACTGCATGGATGTGTGTATCTTGAACAGATCAATTTGATTAATTTCTAATTTATTTCCGAGGCCGATCTCATTTCATCCCATTCAGTTCATCTCCTCATCTAAATCAATACAGATATGAATCAGCCCTGTGTGGTCTGCAGGGGAAAAATCCATTTCTATTGCAGGAGATGCGAGATCCTCACTGGGCCGCTGTGTGTGCGGATGTGTGTGTGTGTGTGTGTGTGTGTGTGTGTGAGAGAGAGTGAGAGAGAGAGAGAGAGCGGGCGAGCGAGCAGTGAAATACGACCCAGGGTGTCTGGGGTCCATCCATTTCCAGCAGCGGCTGCTGATGGCACCGTGTCAGCCTATCATATCACTTAATGACTCTGAGGTCATCACTTACCTCATCCTGACATCAGGTATCGATTGGCCGGCGGAGGGAGGGGGTGATGGATGGATGAGTGGCCAGAGAGACGGATGGACGGACAGATGGAGAGACGGATCGCCAGCTGACGACGGAGCTAATCTCATTAATATAATATGTTCATTACATGTGACTTGGTCTTGTATCTGTCAGTGTTTCAGTTCAATGATCAGCCCAATTGATCACGTGTACGATGAAAGCGTTAAATGTCACAGTGCATGAGGCAGTCAGCACTATTGTGCTGAATCACAGATTCATGATGACACTGTGGAGTGGACTGATGCGCGTTTTTGTTTGTGTTTTTGTGAACTGAACAGAAGCTCTGGAACTGCAGGTTTTCTCTTCTATCATCCACATGTCCCTACATTACCCACAATGCATCTCAAGTATGTGAGTTGCCCGTTCAGGTATCAGAGAAAACTGACCTGATCAGGTGATGAGCTGGGAGAAGAACTGTCCCTTCATCAAATGGTGTTAATTTAAATCATTTCCAGTTCTGGTCTGGACTCTCTGGTCCGTGTCTGCAGGTTCAGCAGGTCTCCTATTAATCGCTGGATTGCCCACATGTCAACGTGTCCTCAATGTGACACTGCTTTCCTGTATGTTCTATAAATCTCTCTGATCTGAATTTAAAATAGATAAATAAATGGAGCATATTCAATGTGTTTCATGCATCTCCTGACGCATCCTCCTCCAGGGGAGCATCAGCTGCTGTAATGAAGTATCACAAAACAATTTCCTGTTTGTTTTGATATTTAAATGTTGACAAGTACACTAGAAGCAAACATTTGCCATAGTTATTTGTTAATGCCACTGTCTAAGACAGATCTAAAAGTCTTAGAGAATTATTGAGTTACAGGAAACTGCATGTAGCTCAGAGAGATCTTACCGTGAGTTGGAGGAGGGGAAAATGGATTTCAGAGGAACTCTGAGGGATGACTCCATTCAGGTGCCACTTGTCTGCACTCATTTCACTCTCAGGGTCTTTCTCTGTCTGAATGACACAAACTGCAGCGGTCCATCCATCCTCTTTTAGGCTTAAACACTCAACAGTGGAGCCGGTTCCTGCTGACTTTGGGTGAAGCGAAGCCGCCCGGGACAATCGATCAGTCACTCTCACCTACGAGCTATTTAAAGTCACAAAACAGCCTCATGTGTGGAGACTGTGTGAGAGAGAGGAAAATAGATAAACTCCTTCCACACAAGCTGGATTCACACTGTGGACATGTGTAGGAGGTGAGAGGTCAAACCACTACACCACCATGTGGCCCGGGTCACAACCCAATATGGTTAAACCGAATCTACAGCAGAGGCGCACACACGAATTAAAACAATCTGCAACCTTTAAATCATCTCTCAATTTAGGATTTAACTGATTCTCGAGGCTAGAAAGCAACAACTGAGGAGTCAGTCTTTGGCTCTTCACCAGGCTTTGGCATTGAACCGACGTACGTTAAAAGTGCATCTAAAATAGTAAATTATACTGCTTGTCTAAACTAATACACTATTTTACTGGATTATAATGTCACTGATATTAATGTGCACACAACAAAACCATCAAGTCTTTGTAGTTTGGTAATTACTTAAGATCTTCATGATGATAAATATTGCATTATCATTTATTTAATATGGTCCCAGCGGAATTTCTCTGTAGGACTTAATCACCTCGTCTCGGGGAGGCAACATTAATGCAATCATCACACACTTCTCTGGTTAAATGGAAAATCCACTAACTTGCCTGCAACATGTGGACTAACACTGACGCATTATTTTAGCTTCTGTTTCCACGTTCATGAACAACGAGAGAGTCATTTTAGGGTAAACACAGGGCCAGGGCGTTGGAAAGAAAGGTCTGTAACGCCGCTGAACTGCAGTTGCTGTGGGCCATCACCAGGTCAACAATGAAGACAAAAAAAAGAAACAACGAAATAACAGTTCCTTCATTCATTCTTTCATTCTCCAGATATCTTACAGTATGATAGAATGCTGGACCACCCCAATTCTGATTTTCACTCTTTTCTGCACCTTACTGGTGCAGCAACCTGAGCCGATGGTGCCTGAGACGACCGCCGCTGGGGACTGTTGTCATTTTATAAAATCCTGGTGTGTGTGTGAATGTGTGTGAACTGGTGACCTGTCCAGGGTGGGTTCTGCCTTTACCCACAGTCAGCTGCTCCATAACCCTGAATTAGATAAAGTGAGATATTAAATGGAAAAACGGATGAATGAAAAAAGATAGTGATTAAAAAAATTAAATGCCGTGCAGTTTGGCCAGTGAAACGTGCTTCGATGTAACGCTTAGGACTGCTTAACATACTTTAATGGCGTAATCTCCACCCGGAGAGCCACGAGATTGTAGCAACTCACAGTAGAAGTGGGAAAGCTAATCTGTGGAGCAGACTGTGGTATCTACGGAGGAGCGTCTGATCTTCTCTCAGCCGCTCATTAACGTTCGTCCAGCAGTCTTTGCTTATTGCAATTCCTATTAACACTCCGCAAGTCAGGGCTGTAGTGATATTTCCTGTGTGTGTGAGTGTGTGTGTGTGTGCACACACTGCTTCTCCTGCTCTCCTTTTCACCCCACTGACTAATGACCTACAGCACCACTCCACCCTCCTCCACCCTCCTCCTCTTCCTCCTCCTCCTCCTCCTCCCCTCTCACCACCAAGGACTGTTTTTTGAGGGAGGAAAATGGAGGCATGGCTGGGGGGAGGGGCGGACCAGATCAACCACAGATCCGTGCATCATCTGCATCACTGAGCACACACACCCACACACACACACACACACACACACACCCACACACACACACACACACACACACACACACACACAGGGGAGGGGCTCTGAGGTCATCACGGGGGCCACACTTCATTGGTCAGCTGCAGCGTCACCCGGCAATAAGAGCAGAGATCAGTCCTTTATTCCGTCTTTGAAGAGATTAGCTTGTGAAGTTGCTCTGAGATGGACAGTTTCTGCTCTGCTTCATAAAAAAATAAAGAAAGTTCTTCACCTTTGCGGCATGTGCAGATTAAATCCTCGCTCTTAAACTATCCGTGCTTGTTTTGTAACCTGCAGAGCCTGGCTGGTCAAAGTTTTGGACTTTGTGTAGTTTGTGCCTCATTTATGAAGCCTTCCTTTGTTGTTTTTACTTCTTCTTGTTCTACTTTTTTTTTTTTAAAAGGCTCTTAAAGGAGGTGACACTGGAAACTAGGAACTGGGAACTGAGAGGGGGAGTGGTCTGTCAAGCGCCCATAAAGGAGCTCAGTGTCCCAATAGAAATGTAAATGTTTGGGTCAATAAAGCGGATTTAAAGTGGCTGCTTCAGCAACATGACAATAGTCACACAGCTCTGACTTTACAACGCCGCTGTTACCCCTCACCTGCAGCTGAATGGAGTCTTATTCTCGACTTCTCAGCGTTGGAGAGTCAGACTGCAGAAGCAGGAGTTTGTCTGGAAGAGACCTCATGAAAACAGGAGTGAATGGATACTTATAAATATAGTTATAGTATAGAAATGAACACACTGCTCCCTCCCTGACTAAAGCACACACAGAAGATGAATGAAGCTCATTCTTGACATTTCAATTTTAAATCAAACGTGTTTGATGTTTTCATCAAGTTGAGGATCAACCACAAACAATAGTAACAGATATCAGATGTCTTAATATGAGGCACTTCACAAGTTAATATTATTTCTAAAAAACAATGTTTTATATAAACATTTGTGTTGATTTTTGATCAACGTAATTTTAAATGCCTTTAGAATAAACAAATATTTCTATTTTTCATTGAAAAAAAAAGAGACATGAAAACATGATGACATTAATTTAACCACTGTAGTCCCAAAGTTCAAAATTCATCAACCAACTTGAAGAGACAAAGTGTGAGTCTGCAGGGAAGGCGTTCAGTTTGTTTTCAGTCAATAAGCTATAAGAGGGTAAATTAACAGGTAAGGTGTTAAATAAACAGACCTCAGGACTGACAACATCCAACATGACCGCCCAGGTGCTGCTTCCTCAGCTGAAGACCTCCTGCAGAGTTCAACAGAGGCCCTGAAGCTCCATCTGCCATCTGCAGCGGTGGGATGATCTCATCCGGGAGCGCTGCAACTGAAACCCAGTACTCCTGTGTGTCTGTGTGTGTGTGTGTGTGTGTGTGTGTGTGTGTGTGTGTGTGTGTGTGTGTGTGTGTGTGAGAGAGAGAGAGAGAGATAGAGAGATAGAGAGAGACAGAGAGAGAGAAAGAAAGACAAACACCAGATATTACTTTTTTATTTTTTTTTTTACAAAAATAAAAACTTTGTTCTTTCTCTCACTTCCCCTCACAGGCTGATGTTTCTGCTTTAATGTTGCCTTATATATCGCTGTGTATTCCACTTCACACACTCTAACACACCCAGGGGTCCAGTTCTGGTGACCTTTCTTTGCTTTCTGTGGCTCCACTCTCGACTTTCCCCCCTGATCCTGCCATCAGCAGGCGAGCTTGAGGTTTCCTGTTCTGGGATCAGCTGCAGAATTTGGCTCACACTGACCTCTAGTGGGTGACTGAGGAACTGCATCTCACAACAACACCTTTCAGCTCAGTTTGAGGAGTCAGGGTGGAGCACAAGTATCCTCTTAGTAAACTCTGCAGATCGAAAGGATTCAATCATTTCAACCAATCTTGTTCATTGTTATCATGCTTCAGAAATGTTTGAATGACGCTCTGCGCACCATGAAGGCTCTTTTTTGCTGCATGGTAAATTAAATACTGTCCCTGTAATCTAAAACCAAACTAAACACCATGTAAGTTGTAAATCAACCTGCAAAGACTGGTTCAGTGTGCAGGAGGAAACAGTCCATGTCAGGCCCAGAAGTTACTGTGGGGTCTCCACTAGGCGAGGTTCTTCAGCCCCGGCTGCCCCGGGCCGCATCAGGAAGGGAAACAGGAACATGAGAAATGGAACGTGGATCACATGATCTACGGTGATCACCCGATAAAAGAGCTGAAACTAATCCAGTCTCAATCTTATCAGCTGGGTTTAAACGCAAATATGTGAGAAATCCAGATTTCAAAGTGGATGTATTTTTTCATATTAAACTGTTGGATTATCTCAACCTGTGTGTATTATGTGTTTTTAATATAATTTACATCTTATATTTTGTACTGTCTTTATTTCTCAGAATGTGTATATGTAATATTAAACAGAGCATAACGACTAATGTTTGCTGTGAACATATAACCTCATTTTATGACCTTTTTTTTTATATTTTTTTGCCTCTATAGTCTTTTGCACGCTTCAATACAAAAACCTGGATCATCATTGTTGACTATGAGGGTAAAAAAAAAAAAAAAATCAAATTTATGATGCTTATAGAAGAATCTGTGGTTTTCTGGCTCCTGCTGCAGCTTCCAATCAACTCAAAGGCCGATAATTAACCAGAGCGAGTCCATTAGTGTAGGTTTACTCTCTTTTGTCTCCTTCTCTGTCCGCTCAATTTCAAAAGCTCACCGCGCTGTAATAGGAGCTTCATTACCGACTGTTTGATAAAGAAACCAAAGAATGAGAGTGGACAGATGAGAAGAAAGATTTCACTAAGAGCCCATTGCCACTGCTCAGTCTCATCTGTTCGATAAAGCAACACTGCCGTGCTCAATACATGACTGCATGTGCTGCCAGAGGGTTTTCATTCAAACTGCCACGATGCACTCTGAAGAATGAAGGTAGAGATAATGACAGTGAGTTAAAACAAAGAAAGTAACAAATTGATAAAAGTTTTTCAATATCTCATCATTTAAAGTCCCACTAATATCAGGTGTTTTTTTCTTTTTTTTCCCCCCCAAATTGCTAGAAAAAAATTTATCTTCTCAAACAGAAACACATTACTTTAAAATTTATTCCAAGAAAACTGAAAAAATATAGAATATTTGATTTTTTTTTAATAAAGTTTGGGTGTAAAATAGTAATAACTCTTTAGGTTTTGGTCAAACAGTGGTTCGGTCCATCATTAGTTTGAGAAGGAATCATGTTTATTCAATGATTTCCATAACAACTTTTTGTAATTAAATGCATTATTAAACAAAAATCATCCTTTCTAATGATTGAAGTTTTTGTTCCCCTTTACCATTGATTTAAAAGTTAAAAAAAGAAAACTTCTAGAAAACAGAGTGCCAGAAATCGAGTTTTTTTTTTTTTTTTTAATTTCTAATATTTTGTGAGAATCCTATGCGGTTTTGGGAACAGCCCACAGTTCAAGCTGACCTTCTACTCTGTGTGATGGAGAATAAGATGATAAGATGGACTAAAAACAGGACTTTTTTTTTTTTTTAGTTTTTCTCACTTTCAGATGTTGTGATCCACTGGCAAAAAACCACGACTCTGTCCTTGCATATTAGACGCATCAGAAGTTGTCATATTATCTGCACCTCTCACAACTTTGGGCTTTTCTTAAAATAGTCAATATTTAATTCAACCTGTGTTTGAAATCTCTTTAACCTTCATTGATTTCCTTTCCACCCTCTTAATTTGATCATAAATTCAGCTTGTTCTTGGGTTTTTTTTTTTTTTTTTGCATCCTGGGAGAAGTGTAGAGAGAGCAGAACAGCCAGCAGAGGGGGAAAGCGGAGAAAGAAGCCAGAGCGGAGAGACAGAACTGAACAGAGAGAGAGAAGTTTATTCAGGTAGGATACAGATGAGAGCAGAGGCCTGGAACTATCCAAACGCACACAAACAAACACTTTACCGTGGGCTCATTGGTAGAAAAAACACGTTTAATTGTTGCTAATCCCAAATCTTATCACAAAAATCAGAAACTGAACTCAAGTATAAAATTTACAACAATCGCCTAAAAAGGAAGAAAACTCTAAAAAAAAAACAAAAAAAAAAAAAAACCAAAACGAACAGAAAAATAAAAATCCACTTTTCAGATGGCCTCAGGATCTCCATGCATCTCCACGTAGACTGAGGGGAAGAGGCTCGCTTCTTTTCGAGTCTTTTTTTTTTTTTTTGTAAAAATCACTATTTTTACAGGTTCACGACACAAGATCATCAGAGGTTACCAATGAAATGATTTGTTTCTGAAGACACAAGAGTTTCAATGGCAAAACCAGATCACGGACTAAAGGCACGTGTGCTTTAGTCCCTCCAGATCTCCCACAAGCCTCTTCCAAATGGACAGCATTAGCATGCATCCTGTGTGTGTGTGCGAGTGTGTGTGTGTGTGTGTGTGTGTGTGTGTGTGTGTGTGTGTGTGTGTGTGTGTGTGTGTGTGTGTGTGCGTGCACCCACTCGCAGCTGGGACGGCGTTTAAAGAGGAAGCTTGTGTTCCTGGAGGAAAAAGATCCCCGTTGCTGCGTTCCCACTGTAAACACATTCAAAGTCTGAAGTGTGGCTGTTTTCATGTCACACTGACGCGATGCGGTGTGGCTGCGTTAATGCTGATTAAACGGGATTCTTGTATGAAACGCACACAAAATGATTGTTCAGTGACGGAAATAAGATCAGGAGAGCTGATAAATCACTTGAAGCACAACAAGCAGTTTGAACTTTTTTTTTTTTTTTTTGAGGATTGAAATCCTCAAGCAGATATTAAAATGATTTAAGTCCTTCTCAATCCTGCAGGGACACATTTTAAAGCTGTCAGTAGTGTGCGGTAAGGTAAAACTGAGCACCAGTGTTTACATTGCAACTGATACTGACCGAAAAAACAAAAAAACAAAAAAAAAAAACAGCATCTCTTCATGCACTCCAGTCTGTTTTTTTAATGTAAAGGGTGACATTAAAAGGAGTGAGAGTCGGGGAGTGCGTCAAAAACTACTATCAAAGACTTGCTCACACAACCAGAAAATAATGAGAGGCGGCAGAGAGGAGTGAGCAGCTACACGCACAATGCTAATTTGGAGGCTAAAAATAAAGGGTGGAAGCTTCAGGAAGCCGGATGACGGAGTGGAGGCTGATTAATTAAAGGAGCTCAGCAGAAAAGAAATGAAGTGGAAACAGACTCATCTCTGAAGAGGGCCCCGCGTCACCAGAGCACGCAGCTCTGGTGCAATCCAAACAGTCTCTGGCCCTTGAAGTCGTCCAAACCGCGGACCAGAGAGCGGAGATAAACACCAGCGCGGCCGTCGGGCTGGGACTGAGGTAACTGATGCTTCTACTGGTGAAGAAATCTGACTTGGTGTGATCTGAATATTCTCTTTTCGTCTGGAAACTATTCACAGAAAAAGACTGAAACGGAAACGCTCCCTCGCTCGCCGTGTTGATGTGTTACAGGTGCGTTAGATGGTGGACTTGGAGAAGGAAACTTTGAGGTGGTGATTCCCTCCCATGTCGTAGTTGTGAAGATCCATCAGCGCCTGGATGGCTTCCTCTACGGACGTCATCTGGATCAAGGCCATCTTGCGGTCCCTGAAGGGGAAAGAGGATCAGAGAATAGCAACAAATCCATGGCGTGGACGGCACATCGAGGAGCCCCGAGGTGATTATTGGTCCTGCTACAGGAAACGGAAAGTCAAAGAAAGTAAAGCTTTATATTGAAGCAGATCTTACTGGAAGAACTTGAAGGCCTTCACGGTTCCTCCACTGTTGGCAAACAGAAGACGCAGATCCTCTTCTCCAACTCCATCCCTGAACAAGAAAAGAAACTTTGATATTTCTTTCCAGCGGAAGGGACAGAAGAAGACCCGATCTGACTGGAGGCTGCTCTACCGGATGTTGGAGAGGTGAAGTGTGGCCGAGGGAGGAAAGATGTTCTGGAAGTTCTTGGATCCCGGTTTCTTAAAGCGATGAAGGGGCGAGCCGGAGAAATCTGTCCGCCAAAACACAACAATCCACATGAGTACGACAACAAGCACCACAAAATGACACAATGCTGTTTGAAGCTTTTAATGTAAGCAGGAGATCACTAATTTTAAACAATTCATCACAGAGTCCAGCGAGCGACTGTAAAAAACCTAAAGTCTTCATCTCAAATGAAGACTGAGACACTATTTATTAATATAATACATAATACAACCAAAAACAACTCAAATAGTGTGTGGGAAAAAAAAAAGAACTTGAAGGTCAACACGGAAAAGATAAATCCTGACTTCATCCTCTGCATGGTCATTTTCTGACAGAGAGAAAAGCAGCAAGACGCAGACACCTTTAGTGAGCAGTTGGTCGTCCAGTCCTTCTCTGGGCAAAGCCACAGTCTGATGCTTGGACAGAGTCACTCTCATCACCTTACCGAACACCTTCTGGCCGTTCAGGTGGCTCATGGCTGCAGGGGAGAGTGACAAACAGGAGACGCACGTGAGCAATCTGAAGCGTTTTCCCCACACAGCTCCGCGCATCCGGGTTAAAACCGTCTCCTCGCAGCAGGAGAGTCCAGGCCTACTTACCAAGCTGAGCCTGGTTGCCATCGGACAGCTGGATCAGCGCGCTGTCTTTCTTGTTGTAGAGGATCTTCACCCTCTGAACATCACCGTAGACCCCTGAAGAGAGACAGAGAGAGAGATAGATAGAGAGAGAGAGAGAGAGAGAGAGACAGAGAGAGACAAGGATAGAACAGGCAGAGCAGGAGAGATGGAGGCGACGAAGATAAAAAGAAGAGGTGTGAAGGATACAAGGACAAAAGTTAGTTCTCGAAAGACAAAAGGAAAAATGGAATCTTGCCATTTGACATCCACTAGAATCAATCCTCTTTTGCACTGGAGTAGGTTTATGCAGAGAGCTGGGCACTGACACGCAGCTGAAACTGGACCACGTTTGGACTGAGCAGTGAGACGATTCAGGAATCCGGCAGGGTGAGAGGATTCGGGAATGTAGCTGTATACATGCACAACGCCGGATGTGAGGCACTTTCTTTCTCAGTGTTTCTGAGAGAGTTGAAGGCGTCCTGCAGTGGCCAAAAATTGACCCAACAGGAGTTCGGATTAACAGTCGCTGGCATGGACGGGCAGTCTGGTGCGACTGGTTTAGCCTGAGTGGAAGTTAATCCCAACGTCAAGGTCGCTGAACAGACACAGGAGGTGTGTTATGACTGCACCTTTTTTTATTTACTACAGAATGTAAAGGGAAAGGCCGAAGACAGGGAGAGATGTGGAGATTTTTAGAGGTAAAAATGAGTCTTGCTGAATCCACTGCACAGTCTCAACTTACCTGCAAATGTGGTGAGAACAAAAACACTAAAATAAGGCCTGAAGGGTTGCTGAAAAGGCAAATCATTAAGTCTTTTCCCATCTTGATCTGAAGTGGAAATTGGACAAATAAGACAAAATCTTGTCCGCTGCTGGCTGTTTTGATCAAAAGGTAATTCCAATCAGACTCAAACGAAATGCTTGAAAGTTTTACTGGCATCATTGAACATATTGGCTGTCGCTCATATGAGGGAACCACACTTTTATTGAAAGCCAAACTGGAAAAAAAAAAAGAGGAAAAAGGCAAGAAACGTTCAGTTTGAGCTCATAGTGGGATTTTAAACATCATACTAAACCTTCCTCCCTTCAACAATGATGCTGTTAGCAATACTAAACACATTTGCGATTAATAAGTTGAAAGAAACGGGGCAGAAACATGTTGCCTGATAAAAGGAAGTGCATCAGAGGTCATCTGAAAGAAGGCAGGAATCCCACTAATTCATTCATGGGAGCAGGATCTGGGACTTTCTATGGTTTTAAAAGTCACTTTCAGTAAAGGTACAGTCTCGAACCGTGGAGCAGTCTCAGTCTTCATCGAAAGATGAATTATTTTGGTGTCTTTGTTCTCATCCTCATTAAGAGATAAGCTGACCGATCGGACAAACAGCCTCGCAGACTCACTAACACCTTTTAGAGATGAAGAAACAGAAGAGCATTTTGAGTCTGCGTTGTGCAATGTGACAGAGGAACCGTACGGAGGAATAGTGTCCACGACATCACTGAAGAGAGTGAATCAAACTGGATTAACAGAGAGAGATATACAGAGAGAATAGTAGAGGTTGAACATACCGAAGAGGGTAAAGAGACTTTGAGGCGTGACCATCTTTAGAGAGAGAGACCGCAGAGCAGAGGACAGGAAGAGGAGGAGCAGAGGAGGAGGAAGAGGAGAGACGAAGGTAGAGATCAGACCGCCCAGCGTTGGACGAGGGGGGAGGTGGTGGTTTCCATGATGATGAGAAGGGAGGGGGGGGGGGGGTGGAGCAAAGATGGGAGGGCGTGAGGGTGGGTTTGGGAGAGGGTCAAAAACGGCAGATAAAAAAGTTAATTCGGGTATAGATACGATTAAGCAAAGTGAGGAGGCAAAAGAAAAGGGTGGGGGGGTATTTTGTACACATAAGGTTTTAATAGAGGTGTGTGTCATTAAAGAGTTATAAGGGCATAAAGATCCAATGGAGGACAAAGAAAAAGTGTAAAAGGAGGAGCAGAGGAGGGCAGAAGGGAGGCGGGGAAGGGAGAAAGGAGAGGAGGACAAAAACCAAAGCAGAGGTCAGTAAACAGAGCATCAGTGGAACATCAACGGAGTCTGAATGATTGCTGGTTCCTTTTCATCACAAACACACACGCGAACACACACACACATGCGCACAATCATTCAAGTTTTGTTAACACACAAACACACACTCCCTGCAAAGATGCATTTACAGGTGAGGGAAACAAAGAAAGGGAGGATGGCAGAAAGTACTTCATACTTAAATAAAATACAGGTCGTGAATGAAAAATCGGGCAGCGGGAGACGTCAAACCAAAAAGGGGGCGGGGCCACAAAAGTGCCAAGCTATGAGGAGACTCCTCAGCATGGATCAGACCAGATGAGAAGTCTGACAAGGACACAACACTACTTCAAAGCATCACTTTAATCCCTACCACATGGCTGTTATCTCACCTGGGCTCAAACTCAAAGAAAAACAATAAAATAAAGTGTTCACAGACACCTGCCTGAACCAGTGGAACATGAGAAGCCCACATGGTCGCACTGGGAGAAGAAAAATCATCTGCATGTGTTGAATGTCGTTAATAATCATTCAAAGTCTTTAAAGAAGCACGATGGGAGGAGGAGCCTGAGAGCTGCAGCAAAACCAGCGAAGTGGGAGATCAGCCCCATCAGATCAGCCCCTGTGGACCAGACCAGGACGGGGCTCCTGTGGCCCTCTAGCGGTCCCTGATGGCTCGCTGGGGGCCAAGAAGAAATTGTAACTTAAATTAAAAACAGGTCCACATGCTGCAGTATGGTGCAAGAGTTCCGCTTTCATTCAAACGTGGTAGCTTACAAATATTGTGCACAGTTGGCGTCCTCATACTGTCTCTTCTCTTCATGTGAACAATTAACTGCCCACCCCTGCAGTATGAAACTGTATGTAGCGAGGACCCTGCATTGTGTGTGCGCACACACCTGTCCCATTATTAGTACTTCAAAAGGTTAACAAGTTATTTAATTCCATGTGGTTTTTTTGTCATTATTTTACAAAAGAAGTGTATGAACATCATTCCAATTTGACCATAAAAGTCAATCTGCTCATCTGATGGCACAGTGAACGAAAAAAGGAAACTAAAAAAAAAAAGTCTACCTGGATTCAACATCGACACCACGAACACCTCTGAGCTCGCTGCTGGGATTTATTCAGCACGTTCCTGAACACTGCTGCTCTCAAGCTGACTACAGAGACCTCATGTACCGAGGGGAGGGGCGGAAGAGTGAAAACCACCACAGTGGCATCCCTCCCATCGGGGAGAGGGACCGAGACGGACAGAGACAGGAGGGATCTGATAGCAGGATGAGACACAGAAAAAGATAAGACACACTACAGATACAGAGAGATACGGATGGCAGAGAGTCGGTGCACGTTTACTGCTGGATAAAAGACAAAAAAAAAATTGACAGACTAAATCATCAAGTATGCTGGTGTTCACTACAGGAGACAAAGAAACTACACGGCTACAGATTTGATAAACGGACACAATGTGGTGAAACTGAAGAGCTGGAACTATCTGAGGACATTAATTCAATTTCAGGGCCTGTGAAAGTTCACAGACAACACACACAGCGCCACACAGCTATATTGTACAGTTAGATTTTAGTTTGCGGCTGATTGAAGAGCAGCTACAAGTTTCCCCTGGGTACAGTGATGGAGTGATCCTGAGTTACTACAAATGGTGTTGAAAATCAGACAACAGAGAGGGGAAGAAAACTGCATGATGAGTTTCCTGCTGGGGTTTTCATATAAATAAACTACCAACAAAAAGTAACTAGTTTTTGGAATTATAAACACTTGGCTCTGTTGCCCGGACTGCAAATGCATAATTACAAATGCGGCATCATTAAAAAGAAAATACTGTAAGATTTATTGCCAAAGCTTTCCTTCCCAACTTCCCTTACTTTTAGTGCACAGTTTATACTGGATACAACCAAAGACTTAAGATTAGTGACAAGAAACTCTAGAGAAATAACAAAATATTTATATATTCTAGATACTGATACGCTGAATGAGTATTAAAATATTTATATATATTTTAATACTTTCAAGTTTAAAGCTTAAGAATTATAACTTAAAATCCTGTAAATGTACACAGTTTCATACTGTGGTACATTCGCTTCTTCGATGATGCATGAAAATCCTGCTGTAATATGAATATCGCTCTCACTCTCTCACACACACACATATACACACACGTGTGTGCACACACAGCTGCAGCTGAGTGGTTTGGAGCGCAGGTTGGAAATACGTTGAAGTTTTGCTTCGTGTACCTCTTCATTCAGGTTGGATGCCAACAGAACTCCCGACACGCCGGAGCCGGACAGAGCGACACGACCCGCAGCTGCTGCCGCCGCCGCCGCCGCGCTCAGGGGGCTGATGGCTCCTGTTAGGAGAGCGCACGACAGGCAACAGATTAGGCAAAGCACAGAGAAAAGCCTTCAAAAGACTGATTTTTGTCTGTAAATTTAGTTTTGGAAGCGACAGAACAAATGTAAAATGAGAGACTTTTTTTTTTTACCAATGAATGCTGTTGCCATGACAACTCAAAAATTGATTGACTAGGAACAGCACTGTTTCACTAACACAAAGCAACACACACACAAAAACGAGCTCCCTGAATTCCACTGAAGTATCAAAAACATACTGTGAGGAAAATTTGTGAAAGCACGCAACAATAGAGGAGAGGATTTAAGATCTTTCTGCTGATTCAGGAAAACGACGACGCAAAGTCCACTGACAGGCGCACAAAACAGCTTTTTAACACTGCACTGTATTTTGTACAAAGAGACAGTTTTTAAAAGGGCATTGTTGCTGAATTTATTCTTTTTAAGGTTGTGTATTTATAAAATATAAAACAAGCAAAAAACACAGGAGGAGTCCTGCAAAAACAAAATTAGGATATAGAGAAGGGACAAGTACCTCCGCCCTGCGAGAGGGAGAGCGAGGATGAGTAACCTCCTCCACTGGAGTAGGAGGCGAGCGCTCCGGATGGGGTCCCTGGAAGATGATGACTTCAGTTATTTTACAAAACAAAAGTCTAACATAGAGCCAAAATGTATTGTTGTCAGAAAAAAAGAAACTCCCTTAAAACATGAAGATAACAGCAAATAATTATCAGTACATAAACATTCATCTGAAAGTGGGCACGAGAATACGTATTAACAACACCTACAATACACAAGTGACCTCCAAAAACTAGCTAAAGAGAAACAAACCAATACAAAAAAAATCAATCAATGAATAAAATCACAGCTGGTTTTCATGGTAAATAAGAAGAAAAGCTGAATGTGTTAGAATATGACCGGGATGGGAAAGGTGAGCTCTGATCCACTGATTTCTTGCGCTTGTCCTGCTGAGAACGCTCCGCTCTCGACACCACCTCAGGAAAAATCCATGACTTACAGAGGAACTCCATTTTTTATGAGGGATCCTAAAAGCCATTATGTACTGATGAAAAGATGTACGGTGCTCATGTTGCACTATGAAATCACACTGTGGACGTACTCTCACTCTCAGCTTGTGTTGGAATTGACTTAGAGCTCGATGCTTCAACAAAACATTGGGTTCTACACTACTGTCTTTCTTCTTTAAAATAAATGCTACCTTTCCACCAGCAGCCCTTTGTGAGGAGAAGATGCTGAGCTCCCACAGTGTCACGGATCTCTAATAAAACCTGCCTCTGGCTTCAAATTCACTCCCTCGCATTAGCTCTTGATTGAGCGGCTCGACTTATAAAAGAATCACCTCGAGGAAGTCTTACATTCAACATGCATGAAAGGATAAAGAATTACAGACAGCCTGGAGGAACACATGAATGGATGTTGTGTGTAAGGATGAATGCTGCTGTGTGTTTACCTAATAAAGAGTGATCCTTGTTGGTGGACTCTCCGTCTCCCGTAGGAAGGTCGGGCCTGGTGTAATCTCGACTCTTGTCGTTGTTGTATTTGACATTGAGGTTGACCAGTTTACTGAAGTCTATTCGCAGAGTACAGCATGAATTATAGATGTTCTGCCCATCCAACGACTAGAAGAGAGGGAAGAAAGGCTTTTCATACAGCCTGTTAAACGCCATACAGCCCAGCTGAGGCTGTGTGTTTCAGATTATTACTGGTCTAACTGCTACAATTGATAACTAGCATCTGTGTCTGGTCTGAAATACATTTTCAATCAGTAAAGGAGCTGATTCAAAAACTGCAATGGCTTCAAATAATTGACAAAAATGAGTTCAACATTGCACGACTTGATTTGAAGGACAAACTGAAGCATTACTGCTGTTGTAACATCTTAAAACTTATCTACGTTAACAGACATGTTATCAAAAGCTTACCAGTTTAGCTTGCTGTGCGTTGACAGGGTCACTAAATTGAAGAAGAGCCTGAAACTGGTTGTTCTTAGTGAAGGTTATTATCTTCATGACAGTCCCAAACTTACTGAAGATCTGTGTGAAAACAGATTTTAAAAAATAAAGCAAAGCAATGGAGACAATTCAACAAGCTGATTTTCACAGAGGTCTGAAGCTCCCACACAAAGATATCCATCTATTATGGTCAACTGATAAAAACAAAAAAGAAATCTGTCAGGTGTTGATGTAATCTTCAAGCTGCGCTTGTTTCAGTTTCAAACGTGATGGAAAATGTCCAACTTGAAATAACAGATTCCAGTTCATTTGTTTTACCTGCTGTAGAACATCCAGTGTGACCGGATAAAACATGTTGTCGATGATAATTCTCAGGACCGGACTCGGAGGTGGAGCGAGGTCCAAGACTCCCGGGTCAGAGGATGGAGAGCTCCCGTCCTGAACGGCTGACACCGCCTGTAGCACTGCCTGAGCTCGCTGGGTGGAGGCGGAGAGACGGCGAAAGAGGAAACTGTTGCTACATTCTGTGAAGGGGGTGTTTTTTTCAGGATGCTATTTGCTGTGTTAATACATCAGTGTGAATACCTGATTCAGAGCAGAGTCGGTCTTCAGTTCCTTGTGATTGGAATACTGGATGAATACAGGGGAGTTTCTGACCTGAATAGAATAAGACCAATAAAACACACAGAAAACTACAGAATAACTCTTTGATATATCAAACAAAATAAGAAAGTGATGCATTGCATACCTGAGGCGTGACGGCTGTGTAGTAGTTCACCATAGTTATGGCTGCTTCCTCTGTGCCCAACTCCAGAAACGCCTGCAAACATACAGCCTGTTTAGATTACTTCTGAATAAAAAGGTACCAATAGAACCTTTTGCAGTTTAGGCTTACATAACAGAATGTTTTGGTGCCAAGTATGAAAAAAATAAACTATGTTCATTTTACAAGTTATTTTCAAGGTTTTCAAGGTCTATTTTTCATACAGACGAGAACTGTATTTTCCTATATGTGCCTGTCATGACAGCTCTGTTCTCCTCAGTGCTGAATGCAGTAGTTTTACCTGATTTTTCCCCTTCAGCATCAGGATATTGGTGACCTTTCCGAAAGGCAGGCCCAGAGCAATGACTTCCGTCTCTGACACTTCATTGGGAAGTTTTCTGATGTGGAGAACTCTGGAGGGGGGAGACTCCTCCAAGCGTTGCTTCTTACTGTCACTGCCATTTGCTGAATGTGAAGAGAATCCACAATTCAGCCTACTTGACATAATGATTACATTATTTAAATGACAGAAACACAGGAGAAATACCTGCAGCCATAAATGTATCTTGAAGACTCCCGTGTTTCAGCTTTCCAATTTAATAAGTGGGTTTATACCTTGCAGATGCAAATCCCATCCTCTTGAATTGTAATAAGACTAATGGTGCTTTTCCATTACACAGTTCTAGCACTACTCCACTCAGTTTTGGGCCATTTTCCATTAAAAAGAGCAAGGTAAAAACTCCAGCAACGTCATTTGTTATGTGACATGTCGCTATGTCTAGCACCTGCTGAATCCTTTCATCAGCATCTCTCATCGTGATCATTCTTGTTGTGATTCGTGTTGGTGGGGTTGACTCTTATGAACAAGTTGCCCTCCTGACTCATCTAATGACGTTGCGCCTTATCAACTCGCTTGGAACTACAGCCAAATGCTACTAGAAAAATACCTGCTATCAGGTATTAACACTTAATGGAAAAAGCCAAAAAAAAAACAAGTCAAGTCGAGTTGAGTCGAGTCGAGTCGGTGTTGTGGAAAAGTTGCGCTTGAAAGACTTTATCCGCTTTGGGATTGAACTCACCGGGCAGAGAGTTAGGGCTGCTGCCGTACATGCTGAGCTCATCTGAGCCTCTCTGAAGGAAAAAGGAAGAAAAAAAAACATGTATTTAATTAAGCATTTAGAGAAATGTATGATTTTAAGATTAATTTGCATCATGATACTGTTGCATACATGTATGCGAGTACATAACGTAGGAATCATACAAACATATGCAAGAATATGTGTTTCATTACCAACGAGTGATAAATAACTTACCTTCACACCAACTGCAACATCACTGCCAATGGAGAGGATGCAGAAAAAAGGAGATTGACATAAAGGTAAAAATTAGATAATCAAGGCAATGTTTCAGTTGTTTAAATATAACCGTTTAATTTTACATGTTGTTGTGAATGAATGTTGAAAGAATATCTCCTCGTTCTATATTTGAGTGTATGTTTAATTTTCTTGCAAGTCCTTCATGTGTGACATACATACACAAAATGAAGTCATTATTGCTTCATTTATATCTCCTGAAATTATTCTTGATGTCGAGTTTGATTATGCTGCATGAGAAGAGAGTACATATGTTGCACACAGCAGCATTGTTTCGTATGATTTTCTTCAAACAGATAAAAATTCATGGTGAAAGGCTGACCAGAAGACGATGTGTATGTGCAAGGCTGTGTGGGCGAGTCAATCTATATCTGCTTATGAGTCATGCAGGAATGGTATGCATGATGATGAAAGACTTAAAGTGGATTGCTCTTAGGTAAGATTAGACGGCCACAAACGTTGCAGGCACAAATTTATTTAAGTACATAAGTACATAAACATTAAATAACATTAAATAAAGAAGGAATAACTTATGACAGTACAGTGAAAAACAAAATAGTGTTCCAATTGTGAAGCACAAGAATAAGGAATAACAGAAAAGTTTACAGTGATCTTACACCTGTTATTATAATGGAATAATGGGATCCTACAGGGATTGTTTACAGTATTTCAATGAGGAGTGACAGGTGCATGCAATGCAGCCGCCACCTATATAATAACACACAGGTCCAAATAGCGGCTTAACAATATTCTGTACATATTTTCCAGAAATGGAAAAATGTTTTAACATGAAATCGCTAAACATGCATTTAAGCTAGCTAAGTGTAATTCAAAGCACGGCACATGGTGAAGCTGACACCGATTATTACCTCTGGCTAAATAGATAGGTACATATCAAATTACTATAGTTAAACAAAAACAGATGGTGCTTAAAATAAGATATTGGTTTATTCCCCCACCATGAGCTCATGTTCATACACAGAGTTTAAAAACAGAGTCATGCTTTATGACCTGGACCGTTTGCTAGCGACCGTCACAATTTTACTGGCGTTATTCAGAAAGAAGAAATTCAGCGGAGCAAACATTTGGCCGTTCCGAAGCTGAGGTGAAGGGCTGCTGCCCTCCCAGTCTGTGACGTGAACCCCGGGGAACGTGGTCTGAGGTGCACGGAGGTATTTACCCGTCCATTGCAGCTCTTTGTCCTCTTCTGCCGGAGGAGTTTCGTGCGCTCTGCGGGCGGACGGCGCGAGCAAAATGGGCGTTCCTCTTCTTCGCGACTTCAACAGAGATCATCCGTGTCCAACGCTGGCTGTGGGCGCTTCAGCGCCCCCCTCTGAGCAGAAGGAGTACTACAAATAGTTCTTTAGGTATACTTATATCTGTATACTTATTACTTAGCCATTAAAAACTTAGTTTGGACAATACCTTTTTACACAATACTTTTTCAAGTGAAAAAGTAATAAATTGACACAATTATGTAGTCTTTTTTTTATAAATCATAATATCCATGAGAGATGTAACATTGGCAAAATCGAACATTTTTCTTGATTGATCACCTAAAAATGTACATAAATAGGATTTATTTATTGCTCTGTTTCTGGAACAGGTTTTGAACTTTAAATTTTTGTGATGAGTCATTTACATAACACTTGCAAATAATTTGTCTGCATGGTATACGATCAAAACATTCTAACACCATGACAATTTCACTTGCAACAGACTACTTTGTTTATTTGTTTATGCAGGGTTTGCCTGTGTTTGATCAGTAGTACAGGACTGCACTGACAGATCCCATTGCTTTCTCAAGTCAATCATAAATTGACTTTTCCTAGAATGCACTGCTTGAGCAATGTAAAGTCAGTTAAGCACGTTTTATTCTTTCTCACAATATCTCTCTCTTTCTCTCTCTCTGTCTCTCTCTCTCTCTCTCTCTCACACACACACACACACACACACACACACACACACACACACACACACACACACACACACACACAAATGCACGTACCAGCCACAACTCAATAATGAACTGCAGTTCTTAATATTCATCTCTTCTATATTGTACTGGCGTGTACGTTTTTATTAAAAAAGATTGCTACTGAAAAATGAAGTAAAATTAGATTAAAAACAATTTTGTTTGGTGACTCTGGAAACAGTTATCTCGAGATGTCATGAGACTCGTGACACATTTATTTTCATGCCAACAAATACAAACAACAAATCATAATTGTTACCAAAGTATATTTTAATATGTTGAGCAGATGGTTTAAATCAATTTCTAAATGTAAATGTTTACAAAAGGCAAATACGACTACCCATTCATCGTCTACACTTTGTTCAATTCAAGGTCTTTGGCCGCTGGATCCAACCTTAGGGCCTCCACACACTACAGGATAATCGGGCCGAATTTTGCCCCGATCTTCTCCTCCCGATCGAGGCCGACAGGGTCCGATTGTCGGGAGTATGCAAATGAGTTCGGGTCCGATCTTCGTATAGTGTGCGGTGTGTTCCGAGAGATTTTTTCCGGTCGGAGCCTCTCGGGAGGCGTCGGAAGGGGAGATCGGAGATAATGAACATGTTCAATATTTCCGATCGCAAATCCTGTAGTGTGTGGTGCGCTCCGAGAGGCGCCGATCAGCTCCGAGTAGAGCTGTCCACACCCTCGAAATAAAGCCTCCTGATTGGATGAACAGCTCCTTCTCACCAAGGTGCCGCTGATTAAAAAAAATCCCCCGGCAGCTGTCAGAGCTGGATGAATATATGTCTGTGAAATATATTCACTATATATGACAGTGAAACAGAAAAGCCAGAGCTCTAAACTCAGCTGTACAGAAAGTGATGGTTAATCCTGTCGCTCCTGGATGAACCGTATTTCCTCCATTCAGACTCAAACTCCGATCTAATATCTGCATCTCCGCCAGTCCTGCAATAATCCCAATGTTTTAATTAATCTCCGTTATTAACCATCTCGGAAGAATGGGGAAGAAAAAAATAATAATAAAAGAAAAAAAAAACTTTCCACTGATTCCGTGCCCTCAGAGACAGAGCGGACTATAATGAAACTTTCCTAATCAACGTATTTTTACTCTGATTTAAACTATCAAATCTGTGGACATAAAGAGTGATTTAAGATATTTGATGATTTAAAAAAGATTTTAAAAAGTAGCTTTTATTTGACACGGTCTGCTAATAACTTTATTCTACTGCTGCACTCGGGACTCAAAAGTAAAAAAAAAAAACCAAAAAACAAACACACAAACAGATTAGCTAATAAGCTGAATTATTATTAAATGTAAATTATAATAAAATGATCTGAAACTATGTTTCCCTCTTCTAACATTTAAATTTTCTAACAAGGTGCTGACAGTCCGTGCTCCGTGCGCACGGCGGGTGGGGGTCTGCACTGAAGGAGCGATACCAATGTGAATGAATGAACTGAGGGAACGAATGAGTTCTCCACTTATTATTGAAAGTGGAGATGAATGTAAAAACAGCAATGAAGGGAAACAGCACAAAGTCACGTCGGACGACGTGAGATTTGGAGGAGTGAGGAGCCGATTCTCGGCTGAAGAATCTGCTAGTGTGCGGTCTGCTCCGGAGTGACACCACACACTAGACGATCAGGAGAGGAAGATCGGGTACGATCTGTCCTCTGCTGTCCTGTAGTGTGTGGTGTCTGAATCGGGGAAGATTGAAAAAATCCTGTAGTGTGTGGCCGGCTTTAGCTGACTATGGACAAGTGCATGGCGTAGCAGTACGATCAGGTTTGCATTCAGTCACAGAGCAAACACACACAGAGCCAGACAGTCAGTCACTCACATTCTGGCCTATTGGCTAGTTTGGATCTCTAAGCTGGCATACAGTCTAATAGAATAGTTGACAGTCAGATGGACTGCTACATCAGAACATTTTTTTATTTAAATCACACACTATATGATAAATGCATGTGGATTTCAGACAGCATTCACAATGATTAAAATCTCCATGAAGCAACATAATCTGAAGGAGCAACAGTATTGAATTGCCACAGCAAAATAACACCCAGCGGCTGGCTGGCTCTCTCTCTCTTTCTCTCTCTCTCTCTCTCTCTCTCTCTCTCTCTCTCTCTCTCTCTCTCTCTCTCTCTCTCTCTCTCCCTCATTGTTTTAATATCGTTAGCATTTCAAATTACGTTATATGTCACATCCATGTGTTAGCAAACAATTAAGCGAGTAACTTCATTTTACGGGTTTAAATAAGCAGTTAGTATTTAACAGTGTCAGCATCCTTTAACAGACAGGGCTAATGGGTACACCTCTCTTGGGTGCGTAAGGAGTTTCCCTTTTCACCATCTTGATGCAGTCTATGATCGGACAGACGCTGAAACATAGAGTGCAGCCTGTGCAACTATCGGTCACGACGGGCAGGTGGGTCTCTGGGTCGAAGGTGATGGCCTGAGGAAGCATCAAGTAGGTCAGATTATGTGGTGGACTCACATAAATCCTTCAAATACATTTTGATTGATTCAGGAAAAAAAGAAACAAATGTCTTGATGTGAAGAGTCAGTCACCTGGTATCCAGAGTCATTGCAGGTCATGTAACATTTCCCACAGTTGATGCACATCTCTTCATCTATCAGAGCCACGACCTGATAACGCAGGATGTCAAAGGGCAGTGGTTACACTCAGGTTGTACTTAATATAAATATATGTTTTTTTTTAATGACCTTATAATAACACAGTTTGGAAGAAGATGCTAATAATGTAACTTTAACAATGGTCTTATGGTGACTGCACGTTCATCCAATTTTAAATAAGTGTTTATTTTTCGCAACATATACTGAGAGCTGTAACTGTGAAGTACCTGTTCCATGTTGTTCAGGTCCTGGTATGCTCCAATGTGACGCAGCGCTCTGGCAATCACGTCCTACAAAGACAACACAGGTTATATCTAATTCTACAAAACAAACCATCACATTCGTCAGTGACTCTGTGGGGTCATCACACCTTGACAGCAGGAACAGGCTTTTTGGGTGTCCTGATCTGGCCGGTGCTGGTTTCTGCCACATCAGTCACACCAGCGTCTCTGAGTCCTTTTTTGTATTTCGCGATGGCTTCTCTCCTCTCCTCGAGGTACGGACCAAAGCTTGGCAGGCTCTAGATACACACAAACATTTTGAGATATTGTTGAACATTAAGATGAATGAACCAGTGTTTTCAGCAGATCGACGACGATAATAGTACCCAATAATAACTGAGTAATAGACATTTTTTTCATCATCTATTAAAAGCTGCATTAATCACTGTTACAGTAGTTCTGGTATCAAACAGTTTTACCTTTCCGACCAAGTCTTCCACTCTGGGAACTGGTTTTCCTTTCTGATGCCTCTCTGTAGGAGGAGACTGTCCATCCCAGTTCTCCAGGTCAAGGCTCTTCAGGTACAACAAGGCCTTCAGACCTAAGCAAACAAACAGAATTTCACTACTGGTTTTATAATCACACAGCATAGATGTGTTATAACAATACAAAATATAAAGGCACAGTTACATACCAACACAGTAATCCTCAATCACTGTGAAGTCCTGGTTCTGAACAGCACTGCACACCTGTGATGGGAAAACTCAACAATGTCAACACAAACGGTTTACGAATGATTGTTAGGCAAGGTAATAAAATACATTTGTTTTTGAGCAAAAGAATCTTGCAATGTGTGAACAGTCCTTTCTTTCGTCTTTTTAAAAAAGTATAATTTCAGCATTGTAATTCAGCTTTATTTCATCTATCACAAACACATTACATGGGAAAAGATAAAACTAAAAGCACACATACAGTGCTATACATTTAACGAAGTTTGTAGCAAAATGAAATTCCATCAGAAACACCTTCATCAAGTCATTCAGGCTATATTTTGTTGCCACACTGCAATGAGTGACAAAAACGGCATTTTCACCTGTAAGATTGATGCTCCAGCGTGGAGAAACTGCAGCCCAGACTCTGCTGAGTCGATACCTCCCGTGGCCAGAACGGGAAAACCAGGGATTGCGTTGCCAATGGCTGACACGGCTCTGAGCGCAATGGGTCTGATGGCATTACCTGTGCACGAGCCACAAATGACTTTAGACTGACAAGACAGGAGGGAGACCTGCTAAGATGTTCGGTGCGGGGACAGAAGTGGTCTGTGAAAGACAGGGAAATGAAGCGGGAGTGGCAGAGATGACAATGGGGGGGGGGGGATGAGCAACATGGATGTGATTAGAAATGAAGAGAGAGGCAGAAGGTGGAATAGCTTAAACCTAAAGCCTCAAGAGAAGAGAAGAGAAGCTCAAAGCAGTCAAGGTCTCACAGCAGTCTAAACTTATAGCAGGTTAACTAGAGAATGCGTCAAAGTCACATCCTTCAATATTTTGAGATGATTAAATCCCTTTTTTTAAATACCCTTTTGGTGTACAATGTCCATTATGCAAACATTACTGTGATATGTGATTTTGTGTATTTCATCATATTTAGTTCTAGCACTGCGTCATGTTGTATCAAGCTGTATAAGATCATCAGTTTACCAGAAACGCCTCCATACGTGGTGCGCTTGCTTGCACCAATGCTCGGCCAGGGAGAACCATCTGCCTTCAGCCCCATCAAGCCGGAGACTGTGTTGGTGGCAGTGACGCCATCCGCTCCGCCTAAAACAAAAAAACATTTACAGGTGCAATAAACGGTTGGTAATTCATCAAATCTTGCATAGTATTCATGCCACATGAGTGTTCAAAGCTAAAACAGTGGAAATAGAACGATAAAAATGTGTGTAATAATCTGTGGTCACCTTCTTGGGCTGCCTTTGCGATGTCCACAATATTGGTAACGTTTGGTGTGAGTTTGGCGAAGAACGGAATGGAAATGGCCGCACGCACCCAACGGCAGATGTTTCGCACCAACACTGGATCCTGAAGACACAACAAATGATAGATTGAGAACTGTTTTCTGAGGTGACGCTGAGTTTCAGGTATGTGTTGATTCTTACAGTTGTAACATTTTAGTACCTGTCCACATGCCAGCCCCATGCCTCTCTCTCCCATCCCATGAGGACAGGACAAGTTCAGCTCCAGCGCATCAGCTCCTGATTCCTACACACGCACACGCACACGCACGCACACACACACACACACACACACACACACGCTCAGTCTTGTATTTCTATCCTTGTGGGGACCTTCCATTGACTCCCATTCATGTCTAGCCCCTAACCCTGACCCTTACCCTAACCCTAACCCACACCACAACACAGCCTAACCCTAAAGAAATGTTTTTGCACTTTTACTTTTTTCAGTAACAACAACATGGTCAAGAAAACACTGTTTCTCCTACTTAGGACCGGAAAAAGGTCCCCACAAGGCACGTCGTTTCACGTTTTGCTATCCTTGTGGGGACATTTGGCCCCAAGAAGGATAGAAATACGAGAACACACACACACACACACACACACACACACACACACACACACACACACACACACACACACACACACACACTCTCAGTTCTCGGTTTTGTCCTCACTGCAATAATACACCGCTGCTGTGCAGGTTGATGTTATGGCAATATGACACAGGAAGACTCCCACGAGTGCCCGCAACTGCTACGCTAAGATTATCAGGAAAAGTAAATTCTAGACAAAGCGTTCGCGGTTCCCCACACATCTGAGTGTGTGAGCTACGGTTGTTTACAAAAATACCTCTGTGAGCACTACAAGTGAGGAAAAGCATGCATACATGAGAAATTTCCATTACAGTTGATCAGTCGGGATGTGTTTTGCTCACCTCTGCCATCTTGGCCAGCTCTGTCCAGTCTTCTTTGTTGTAACTACACATTATACTGGAGATCACAACCTAATGGAATGAGAAATCCACATTTGTAAAGCATTACTTTTTGGAATATGTAGAGGAAAACAAAAACACTTTTTTTTTCATCCACCCCATAATTTCCCAGGAACAATACCATTAAAAAATATAACCATACTTAAACGCCACAAATACCTATATAATCAATTAAAAAAAATGTTGCGTCATGTCAAAAATGATATGATTATGACATCTACATGACCTTAAATAGTAAAGAATAACTTGATCGGACATGAAATGCAACTTCAGGTATGTTTAAGATGTGAGACTTACATTGTTTGGGAAGTCTTTTTTCAGTTCAGTCACTGACTGACACCAGTACGCTGCTGTTTTCTCACTGATGAGTTCAATGTTGAGAAACGAGCCCTGACCAGGTCCATACAAGTGACCGGAGGTGGTGCCTCGCACAATACGAGGGGACACGTTGGTCACCAGGTCCTGCAAAGAAAAATTTAGTTTTTTGGATTTACTTCACCCATAAACTTAAATTTTTTTATTTTTTGACATTTTATTGATACAGAGGTCACATGGTGCATTTTGAGATGTTGTATTACTGCATATTAACCAAAACCTTTGGCTGTTCGGAAGAGCTGTACCTTGTCCAATCCAAAAGTCTTTGTCAGGGCGAAGCCCCATCCTTGTTCGAAAGCTCTTCTGATCATGGCTGTACTGGTGGTGGGCGGAGCAGAGGCCAGGCCAAAAGGGTTGGGAAACTTTATTCCACAAACCTCAACACTGATGTCCACTTGATCTATGGCACTGTAGAACAACGGCAGCTTTGGAACTGAGTCCACTGTTTGTCCATGCTGGGTCTATGGCAGGAAGAGAAAAGATATTTTCAGTCGATAATCACAGCTCCTGCTCTGTAACACATCATATCCTCAAGTGTTTAACACTTAAAAACACAGCCTGGCTTAAGACATGTTGTATATAGCCATCAGTTTAAACCTGATCTGTTCAGAGAATCTGTATTTGAGTGGCAAAGTAAAAGTCAAAGCGGGTTTACCTGTATGTATCGGTGGATATGCCATGAAGCTTGTTTGCCATCGTTCACTGACTCCACAGTGGTATTTGCCAAACCAGCAACGTCTCCTCCGGCAAACACCCAGGGCTCACTGGTCTGCATGGTGTCTGTGTTTATTTCTGGAGTTCCCCAGCGGCTCAGCTTCACAGGAGCCATCGCTGCAGTCACTACGTACAAAGACAATACGTGGACCAGGATAGCACTTTAAAGTTCTGCATTCATCGACTGATCTTATCTCTGATGAGCATATAATACCAGGAAGAAAAAATGAAAAACGTCAAAAAATGATCAATGAACAATACATTGATATGTTACAAACCACAGATCCAATTCCCTTTTACACATATTTCTACGTTATTTCTGGCCATTTCATTGAGATAAAAGTAAAATAGCAGGTCTGGTAGTATCAGATCCTGAATTAATAAAAAAAAAAACAGGTCAATTTCTCAATCACCCAATTTGTAAAGGTCGTGCTCATTTGTAAAGATCTGAGTCTGTCTTCATTTAACAGGCTTTTAAAAACTAAAATACATCATTGTTGGTTATGCTTTGACTTGTGAAGAGTCTGTGAGAGCATTTCCATTCAACCTCTCTGAGGAGATGAGGTGTTTAATGACACCTGATCTTCTCAATGACTTCAAAAAAAATCTTTTCACTGATTCTGCAGTGTTACATACTGTAGACATTGGTATCGTTTTGTACATTTGTGACACACAAATACCTTGTGGCTCGTTCAGCATGGAGCCAAAAGCACTGATGATATAGTCGGCCTTCAGCCTGACAATCTGCTCCTCATCTTCCAGCCAGTCACCATTCTCCGTCTGCTCAGTGCGACAGAACTGCAGTCCGGAGACTCGTCCATTCTTCATGATCACCTCGCGGGGAGACAGGAAGGGCAGGAACTCGCACTTTTCCTCCTTGGCCAACTCCATCTGAGAGAAAACAGCCCCATACATTTATACACTCCTCCATTCATCTATATGTCTGCAAGCTGCATCTGTCCCCCATGTGCCCCTCATTCACACCTCCTCCGGAACGGCCCTGATGTTTGTGAATCCCTTCCTGAAGCACACAAACACTCTCTTGGCTCCGCAGCGCAGGGCCGACGTGGCGCAGTCGAAGGCAGTGTCGCCGGCCCCCAAAACGATCACCACTCCCTTCAACTCTGGCAGAGACGAGCGGCACTGGCACATTCCTGGAGAGAGACATTCATTCAAGACACCAACAGTTTTGAGAGGTTTTTCTCTTTTTTTTTTGAAGCTGTGAGGGATTACTGTCTGTGTTTACTTAGTGTGTGTGGTTGGGGGGGTGTTCCTAGGTGCTTTTATCTTGGTTTTTGTTTAGTTTACACTCG